>NW_025359179.1:0-5960 GCF_016433145.1 Gracilinanus agilis | reverse complement strand
TATATATATATATAGTCTTTTCTGTATCCATTTTTCAATTTAAAAATATTTTGGGACATACAGCTTCTCTTTTTTTCTGATCTCCTTAGGAAACAGAACCAGCAATGATATTGCTGGATCTAAGGTTATATACAGTTTTATAACTCTGGGTGTAAATCCAAATTGCCCTCCAAATGGTTGGATCACTTCACAGCTTCACCAACATCATTTAGTGTTCGCATTTTTCCACATCCCCTCCAAAATTTGTAGTTTTTCCCCTTTGTCATTTTAGCCAATCTGATGAGTGTGAGAGTATATCTCAGAAGTTTCTTGATTTGTATTTCTCTTATCACTAGTGATTTAGACCATTTCATCATATACTTATATTAGGCTTTAATTTCTTCATTGGGAAAATTGTTTGTTAATAATCTTTTGCTCATTTATCAACTGGTCAATGGTACTTATTCTTACAAAATTGGCAAAGTTCTCTATTTATTTTAGATATGAGACCTCAATCCAAGAGGCAGTCTATAAAAATTTTCCCATTTTCTGCTTTCTTTCTAATCTTGGCAACAGTTGTTTTTGTTGTTGTTATTCAAAAATATTTAATTTAATATACTCAAAATTATACATTTTACATATCACAATGCTCTCTATCTCTTTTTGAATCATAACTTTATTTCCTCTCCATAAATCTGATAGGTAATCTGTTCCCTGTTCTTCTAATTTACCTATAATATCTCGTTTTATGCATAGATCATAGATACATGTTTATTTATCTTAGTGAATAGTGTAAGATTTTGGTCTATATCTAGTTTCTACCAAACTACTTTCCATGTATCCCACCAATTTTTATCTTTTTTTCTCCTTTTTTAGTCAAGTTGTGGTTAACATGCTATTTTTGCTTTGAGTGGGAGCATTTGAATATGTTTCATCTTAAGAGAGTATCGGTTACAGGAACATAGATGTATTTTTAAGTCAATCTATACATTATTTACTTCAAAAACATTTATTTTCAAGATTTTTTGTAATGCTACATTTATCAATCATGTTTGAAATCATATATAATTTATTTTATTTTTAATAATATAATGTGAATTTCTTGGTAGTAACAAATGTTCCATTAATCAGACTGTTAAACTGTTGCCTTATATAGGCCACCCACTATTGGAGAAGCAAGTTTTAAAGTAGTGAAGAACAACAAAATTGGAGCCATAGGGTAGCTCAGTCAGCCAAAAAAATAGTCATAAATCAACTTTATATCGCCTTAAAAATAATCACATACGTTAAAGTCAAGTAGGATAAAAGTAGTAGTCTCAAGAGAAATTTCACAAATACTGTTTTTCCTAACAATTTTTTTTCTAGCTAATTGTCAGTTTTCATTTTTTTTCCCCAGGAGCATTATGACAATACTACATCTGAGAGGACATTTCCTCCCTACAAACAAAATGAACTTGTTATTAGTTGCTTAGAATATAAATCAATGCCTTTGAGTGATAAATATAAATACAATACAATGATAGAACCATGACCTAGTCCCAATATTTATTCTCTTATACCATATAAGTTTAGAATGTAAATTTTCACAGGAGGTGGGGTTAGTAGAAAGTAGAAGAAAGTATGTTTTACAAACACCTAAATTACATTCATGACACTTGTCAAAAATGAAACCTTTTATTTTAAAGCTAAATCAATAAAAAAATCTGTATTTCATATTAACCTTCTTCTGGTTATTTCTATTGCTACTTTATATGACTCAATCTCAGTTGTAAATACTGATGGGAGAGAAGTTTCTGTGGGTCAATTAGTCTTTATAGTGATTTTGATAGAAAAATTTCTATCGTTTAAAGATTTAAAATATGTGTAAGTTTCTTTATGGTAACATACACTGATGATCTTTTCTCCATATTTTCTCACGACATCATATCCCAAGAGACTCTGGAAACTATAGATACACTCAAGAGTTTCCATATGTGTGCCAAGTGTACAAAGTGAGATCATAGAAGAAGAATAAGCAATTAGAGGACTATAGTATATAGTATTAATCCTCATGTGTAAAGTAGAGTTATAAGGTAAGTATGGTAGGATGGAATGTCTAAAACTTCTGATACTCTTTTATAGAAAGTTCATTTTTATGTAGGTCTGAGACTTCTTTGTAGCTATTTTTTTTTAGTTCTGAAACATAATTTCTTTTTTTTTTTTTTGCTTTTTTTGATTTAACCCCAATTTCCTTTGGAAACAGTATTAAACTACAGAGATATTAAATTCTTTTTCTCTCTGCTATACAGGTTTCTTATGGAATTTACATGGAATAATTTATATGAAGTACTTTATTAACTTTTGGACACTATATAAATATATGCCATTATCAAAAGGCAGAGGAAGAAATATTTGTACACTCTCTTTAAACTCAACGTTCTTTCCAGTGCTTCACTCCATTTGTTTTAAACTGCTAAACTTCAATGCATTAGGCATTAATTCTTTCTGGAAATAGGGAATGTCATTTGACTCCAAAACCATTTAGAAAACAAAACATATAAAGTCATGTGGTGGAAAATGAGATATAAACCTTTAAGAAAATTACTTCTGGAAAAGGAGAATGAAATGAAATGATCAAAGAATCTATAACATTTTTGCAAGTGTTTTTGTGAGGAACTTCCTGAAATACCATCTCAGGCAATGATCATTAATATACTCAAAATAGTCTGATTACTTACTTTATACTGTACTGACAGGATAGATAATTAATTGAAGTCCAAAATGAAAAGGAGCAAGATTATGATAGCATTTAGAAAATTATTTAATGTACTTGATTACTAAAAGGACTAAAGACAATGTATTCTTTTTTATTTAAAAGCAAAAAGTATTTTCTAGAATAAAATGAAAGCGATTTCAACTTTTCTTGAGTAAAATTAGATTCTATTTTCACATATTTCAGCTAATTCAGTTTAAAAATATCTATTAAGCATCTATTATATGTAAATTACTGTGATTAATAATAGAAAGTGAGAAGATATGAATGGGATGTGGTGCCTGCTCTTATGGGTAATAAAGCGATAACATATACATCACTTTAATATTTTGAAAGTATTTTTAAATATACTATTTTTGAATTTAATGCTTGCAGTGAACTTGATAGATGATACAATAATTATCTCCTTCTAAAAGTGAGAAAACTGGGGTTGAGAGAGGATAAAGGTAAAAAAATGAATAAGTATCTGTGGCAAAGTCCAAAGTCAAGTCTTTCTGGTCCTAAGTATAGTACACTACCAAAACCTTTCTGTAATGATCTTACAATGCATTTAAGAAGGAAACATTTATGCAAATAATACTACTAATTTAGAGACAGAAGCTATATCACAAGACATTGTATGAAAAACAATGAATGTACAGATAAAAGATAATATAGATTAATTCCACTACATAACTAGAGGGAAAGTCTGATATATTCTCCCTGAGAGATTGTCAGAAATTAGTTTAATCCTCTAAACAAAAGGTGACTTTAAAGGTAAAACTTGGGAAATCATGTCTACAAAAATATATTAAGCAATGAGAGTAAATGAGTTTTTATTATCTTATTTGGATTCTGTTTCCTATTCAAAACTATGAATTAATATTAAGCTATGAGAGTCTATAATTGTTTTTGAATGAACCGAGTCTATGATTGTGTGGGGAAATAGGGTAAAGTTGATTAACAAAATGACTTGAGAAAATATTGATCCATGTAAAGAAAGCAAACAGAAAAATCACGAACGGAAAACCCAAGAAAATTTAGCAACTGACTAGAAAATGTGGCAAAGAGAAAAGACTAGCTAAGATTTAGAGAAGAAAAACTGAAGATTTATGAGGACAAGAAAAATATAAAGGATAAAGAAACACTGTGTGATCATATTAAAAATTCTTATTAAACAAGTGGTTACTGAAAAAGAGATGGTGAGTTTTAAGATAAATATTAGGTAATCTAGGTTTCCATTCTCTTTATTTAGTCACTCTACATGTTGATTTTATTTTTAATATCTCTCCTGTTTTATTTAGGTTTTGCCTGAGGGTAGAAAAAGAACTATTACTGAAGGAAAATCATTTGGGTATAAACAACACCTATCCATTGAAAGTACTTGCCCTGTTTAGACAATATGCATTATTTTCCTGTGTGATTTTGTCTTTGCCCTTGTCCATAAAGATTTTTCTAGATTGACATTTCTTTATTGAAAATCTATCCAAAGTGCTGGAGAGAAATTTCTCTATCTTTCACTTAAGATTATGAGTTACTAGTGCCATACTCAAGCCTCACTCTCTCTCTTTTTAAAATCCCATTCTTGATCCATTACTGGAGAACTTCTTCTTCCACATTATTGAACAGTGTATCAATAATCATAAAATGAAATTCTTATTAAGTTGAAAGTAGATATGAAACATGGAAGGAAAAATAATAATAATCTAGCCTGATATCTTTTCAGTGGTCCAATTAGCATATGTGTTCTTTTCAAAAATTATTATCAGAAGGAAAAATTAGTTGAACTACATAAATTTAATGTCAAAATTTGGAATTGAGAATAATTCAGATTTGAGTTAAGTGCAAATATAATTTCTGGAATGATATGTGAAATATTTAAGAATATAAACTTTAAAAAAATGTACCAGGAGTCACTCTCAAGAACGTTAAGGTACATACTTATGTGTAAATTACTATGTTCATTAAAAAAAGCTTTTATCTCAAGCTGGTGCTATGCTACATAACCTTTATGTGAAAAATAACAAAACTATTTCCTTAAAATAGTATTTTTCACTAGTTCAAACTGGACTTTTCTCCAGTTAGTTGGAATTCATGTCATTTTGCTTTGTTTTACCTTTTGACTTTAGTATAATAATTTGAAGATTTTAATACATATTTTTCAAAAAGAACACATATGGAGGGGGCAGGGGTTAGGTAGTCAAAATATGTAAAGTGCTTTTCAATCCAGTTCAAGACATCACATTTTAGGAGGACAACACATTAGCTTGTGAGTAACAAAAGGAAGGTTGTCAGAATGTGGAGCTATGTCAAGTTTATATAATAAGGTTAGCTGAAAGAACTTGGGAACTTATGTTGTAGAAAAGAATACTTGAGGGGTATATATGATTACTGCTTTTATATATGTTAGAGTGACATGCAGATAAAGGATTATTTTATATTGCTTGACAATAGAAAACAAAACTAGAACCAGTTGGTGGAATATACAGATTTACAGTACAACAAAATTCTTAAAATTAGAGTTGTTTTTATGCTACAATGACATTGTGATAGAAGCAATGTTTGGTATCCATAAAGGTACTTATGGTTAAATCCAGAGGGCTACTTGCCCCAGATGCTGTTTCAGAAGGCTTTGAAGAGAATGACCTCTAATGTCTCTTTCGACTCCGAAAAACCATTTTCCCTCTGATTAAGAGCAGGTTTCTATCCTAAAATTTCAGTATCTTGAAAAGAGAAAAACTGAATATGGGCTTCAGCTAGTTAGGGTTATTTTTTTTTAACTCTTTCTTGTCCAATCCTTCCACTAGATGGCAGCATGTCATTAATCCAAACTGGTGCCCCTGGTGACAATTTGCAAAACATTTATTAGATAATGCCAACTCGAAATAATTTAGAGCTATAACATTAGTTTGCTTTTTTCTGTAAGTTTTTTTGTTTGATTTTTTAATATGAGGCAATTATACCAAATTAGGATTTTGTTTTAAGGGATGCTAATCCAAACAGGAAAAATGCCATCATTCTAAAATGTCTTAACTAAATCAGATTTGTGTGTGTATGTGTATTTTTTAAAAAAAATTTTTACTCAAATATATGTTTTTTATTATTATGGACAAGTAATTTAATGTATATTATTTTATTCCTAATTTCAAATATAAACTTAGTAAGACAGTCATTATGCCAAATTTATAGGAACATGACACTTATTTTCTACATACCTTATTTCCTTAAATGTATACTTTAATACACAATG
>NW_025359178.1:0-1976 GCF_016433145.1 Gracilinanus agilis | reverse complement strand
GAAGGAAGGAAGGAATGAACAAAAAAGGAAGGAAGAAAAAAGGAAGGAAAGAAGGAGGAAGATATTTTTTTTTTCTCTTTTCCCTGAGACCCAAGGTTGCTCTTTGGAATCATGCAGCGTTCCATTCCATTGTGTTCTAGATCATTCAAATGACTCTGCTGTTACAGTATGTTACTACCAAGTCCTTAACTTTAGTCAGGGCCAGGCCAGTGATGGCAGCGATGGGCACTGGGTGCCGGTCCAGGCTCAGGGCCATCTGCTGGCTTTTCCTTACTTGCTTGCTGTTTTCAGTCCCAGCTGAGGCTTCCTTTGGGAGTTGGAGCCCAGCTTAGCAGACAGATCCTTGTGGTTCAAGGAGACAATCTGCTTGCAAAGATTCTGGGGCTCCCCAGCAGGTGATGCAGCTCCTGTCCAGACCATTTCATGTGGCCGAGGTGAGATCCAAGAGCTGCGGTTAGTGGGCGAGGGAGGGTTTCTCCAGCAGCCCGTCTTTCTTTGTTCGGTCAGCTTCATTTCATTGACGATGATGGAGGCAAGTTGAGGAGCTCCTCGCTTAACCCCCCAATGCCTCTTCCCTTTCCCAGGCTGCCTCCAGCGATGCGGCCAGACTTAGGTGTTGGGCACCAGCCGTCCAGCGATGGCTCCCAGATGGTATTTGAGCAGAAGACACAGTTCATTTCAATGCCATGCCAACGAGCAGACTGCTCGTCTTTATTGCGCCGGTGCCGTTGGCGGCTGTCCACCAGAGGCAGAATCTCGACTCTCCAAGGAATGATCTGCCCACTCTGTCCATTTAACAGGACGTTTGGCTTTGGAATCCCAGGCGGTTGCTTACACATGTGGAGCAGATGTGGGAGCCTGCATAGAGAGAAAAGACCAAAAAAATAAAAAAATAAAACATCCCAAATCCCAGCAGTGTACTGTGAGAAATAGAGCAGAACAACTGGGGAAAAGGGGGCTCGGGGCCGGGCAGCATTCCTGATGAATCTGTCCTTCCTCCGTGGGGAGGGAGGGAGGCCCCTCGCAACGTGTGCAGATTCTCCATGCTGGACCCATCCCATCGGGGGCCTTTGTTTGTCCACAAAGATAAGATTCCGGATATTTGGGCCAGACTTCGGCCCCACCTTTCAAGAACCAGGGGCCGGACCCGAGCCATTGACTAGCCGGCCCTTTCCGAGGGAGGGTATCAGAAATAGGCAGCCTTTCAGCGGTGCCCCGTCGACCTGAACGGGGAGGCCGGCCCCAGCTGCTTTTCTCATGGTCCCCAAGTAACACTCACTTCCTGTTTTTGCATGGCCGGCTTTCACATGCAGGGGCCTCATTGCCAGTTAATTCTGGTCAGGTCCACTGTGCGAGGTTAATTGTGAGAGCCTCCCCTCTCCGCTTGGGTGGGTGGGAAGACAGGATTCCTCAGCCCCAAGAAGGAAGGACCTCTGAGAAATGTGCCCCCCTGCTTGGGCTCCATTGTTGCTTCCAGAATCGTTTGGGGTTTTGCTTTTATTATATTGAATCACAACCACAGTAAAGATCAACATTTATGGAGCGTTTTAATGTCGGCAAAGCACAACTTGGCGACGTCTGCTCTTTGGGTCCTTCTGGCCAGGAGGAGAGGTGGGGAAGTCAGGCATTATTTGCTCCATTTTGAAGCGGAGGAAACTGAGGCTCACTCACACAATTGGCAAGTATCAGAGGCAGGCTTTGAACTTTCCTGACTTCAAGTCTAGCATCTAACCATTCTACCACACTGCAAAGTGAAGATGACCCAGGATGCTTCCCCGCCCCTAGAGATGTTGGCAAAACACTCCACAAAGACAACATTCAAGACCCCAAAACAAGGAATGACAAATCAGTACAAGTTTACAAGAGGGTAAACCAAAGATTAAAGGGAATTATTTCACTATTTTGACATTAATATTTATTCTATCATTATTTGTTATATTATATTTATTATTATTAAATATTGTATTTAATTATAT
>NW_025359177.1:0-1102 GCF_016433145.1 Gracilinanus agilis | reverse complement strand
TGGGGAATATACATCCAGAGGAAGACTCACAGCACATGGGTGAAAGCTCCTCTGTAGGTTATTCTGTTAGCATTTAGACAAGAGTAACCCAATCTGAGAAAAATGGGTGGATTATAATCTCTACTCTTCCAGAGAGTCCTCAACTCCAAGGTCACAGATTACACATTATAGATAGCTAATAATTATTACACATGGAGACCTGAGTTTTGTTTTAGGTCTGTTCTGTATTAACATTTGACATGCTGACCAATGAGAGAAAGACACATAGCCTTGGGAGTTGGAATGGGAAGAACGCTTAGCCTTTTAGACTATTTTTTTTTTTATTTTAATTTTGAATATCTTCCCATAGTTACATGTTTCATGTTCTTTCTCTCTCCCCTAAACCCATTGTAACTAACACACAATTCCACTGGGTTTTACATGTATTATTGATTAAGACCTAATTCCATATTATTAATAGTTGGATTAGAATTATCACTTAGTGTCTACATCCCCAATAATATCCCCATCAGCCCATGTGTTCAAGCAGTTGTTTTTCTTCTGTTTTTCTACTCCCACAGTTCTTCTGAATGTGTCTATTTTTCTTTCTCACAAGTCCCTCAGCCTTGCTCTGGATCCTTGCATTGCTGCTAGTAGAGAAGTCAATTACATTCGATTGTGCTACAATGTATCCATCTCTGTGTACAACGTTCTCCTGGTTCTGCTCCTTTCACTCTGCATCCATTCCTGGAGATCTTTCCAGTTCACATGGAATTCCTCCAGTTCATTATTTCTTTGAGCACAATAATATCCCATCAACAACAGATACCACAATTTGTTCAGCCATTCCCCAATGGAAGGACATTGTCTCAGTTTCCAATTTTTTTGCCTCTACAAAATATTTTGGGGGTTCATTGATAGGAAAATTTCTCAGGAAACTTGTGCATTAGCTCCTGAGTTCAGTATCGAGTAAGGCCAAGAGCATGTGGATAATGGAGAAATATTTTTAGTGGAGTCATCCTGATTAAGCAGGAATGTGTTTCTTTCAGGGATCTGTGATGTTTAAAGACGTGACAGTGGAGTTCAGCCAGAAGGAGTGGAGACTCCTGGATCCTGCCCAGAG
>NW_025359176.1:0-1235 GCF_016433145.1 Gracilinanus agilis | reverse complement strand
AGGAATTAGATGTTAGAAAAGTTGTATGTTCCTTCAAGAGATTCTATGGTTTGAGATTCAAAAATAGATAGCATTTGTATAGAACTTTAAGGTTTGTAAAACACTTTACATAACTTTCCATGCTATCTCATCTTACATGTATAACAACCTAGAGAAGTAGTTGCTGTTACTATTCCCATTTTACAGATGAGAATATGGAGTCTCAGAAAGATTATATGATTAGCCCAGTTTCATACAGCTAGCTAAGGCAGGATTTGAATTCAATATTTCCTGATACCAAACCCAGTACCCTATCCATGGTGTTACCTCACTGCATACTACAGTGAAGGTCTCTGTTAGTTGTGAAGCCTCTTGCCCATTGTAAGGGTGAGACCAGAAAAAGATCAGCTAAGTGTTTCACTTAAGCTTGTGATTTTTGTTGTTATTTTGCTTTAGGATTAACTAGATCATATAATTTATCATAAAATATTCACTGAAGCATTCTTTGGGCTAGCAAAAACAAAAAGCCTAGAAACAAAATGAATGTCCATCAATTAGCCGATGGCTAAATAAATTGTGGCATACAAGCAAAAGCACACACACACACACACACACATACACACGTACATACATGCATATATACTACAGATAGATAATAAATTAATATTTATTAATTTTTTTACTTATTAAGTTTTTACTATGTCCCAAGCATCATGCTAAATTCATGAGATACAAACATAAAAAGTGAGTCCCATTGCCTCAGGGAGCTTACATTCTAATAAGACTAAACAGCAAGTGGAGGGGAATGGTGGCCAGGGAAGAGAGATTTGGTAAGTAACAGGGATGGTGTGGTGATCCAATGGGAAATCAGTTAACAAAATCTTTTAAAAAAGCAATGGCAGTATTGATTTCATAACTGTGCCTAGAGCAAGAGGTGGGAGGAAAGGAGAAAAAGAAAGGAGGAAGACACATCTAAATATGCAATGCAAGGCAGAGAGATGACCATAGGAGCTGTGGGGCTTGGTCTGGTCTGTAACCCACTCGATAGAGTGGGCTAAGTAGTTTTTACCTGCAACCAATCAAAATAGCTCAGCCCCAGAGTGAGAGTTCTAAAGTTGAGTGGATTAACTTCCTGAGGACCTCTGGGTATAGGATAGTGGAATATCATTGCACTCTTAAGTAATGAAGAACATGAGCAACTCAGAGAAATATAGGAATATGCATGAAATAATGCAAAGAAAGCAGAACCAAGAAAA
>NW_025359175.1:0-3752 GCF_016433145.1 Gracilinanus agilis | reverse complement strand
TTCTAGTAGTCATGGGGAACCACTGAAGATTGTTAAGAAGAGGAGTGACAAGGTCAGTAGAAAGACTATGCAGCAGAAAGATTATTTTGGCAGCCACATGAAAGATAGAATGGAGAAAGAAGAGACTAGAGGCAGAAAGAACAGTTAGGAAACTATCAGAATAGTCTAAGAGAGAGGTAACGAGATCCTGAAACGGGATGGTAGCAGGAAGAATGGAGAGAGATGGAGGAGTAGTACAGTGAAAAGACGATGGGTTCAAATCCTGCCTCTGCCACTTCATAGTTGTTTGACCTTACACAAGTCAGTTAACCTCCATGGGCCTCAGTTCCCTCATCTATAAAATGAGGGGGTTGCCTCTGAGGTCACTTCCAGATCTAAACCTACATTCCTATGATCATGGGTTATTTGGAAGTTGGAATCCACAGGATGTGGTACCTGATTGAGTTGTTGAGTGAGGCGGAGGGGAGGGAGCGTCAAAGTGCCTTTGAGGTTTCAAGCCTGAGTGACTAGCCCCATTAAGAGATAGCTGGTGCCCAGTAAGAGAGAAGCTTCTTTACTGAAGATAAGGACTACACTGCCATCTTATGTATCCCTAAGACACAAAGAGTTGGACATGAATTACTGAATAACAACAAAAGGTCCCATCTTGTAATTGCTCTAATAAGTATTTGGTGAGATAGGGAAGCTGGGAAGAATGGACAGCTTTTATTTTATTTTATTTTTTAAAAACCCTTATCTTCCTTCTTGGAATCAATACAGTGTATTGGTTCCAAGACAATGGGGGTCAAGTGACTTGCTCAGGGTCACACAGCTGGGAAGTGTCTGAGGCTAGATTTGAACCCAGGACCTCCCATCTCTAGGCCTGGCTTTCCATCCACTGAGCTACCCAGCTGCCCCCATGGACAGCTTGTAGAGATCCGTTTTGGATATGTTGAGTTTGAGGAGTGTGATGGGGCATTCCAGTGGATCTCTCTAATAGGCCATTAAAAATACAGACTAGGAGGCTGCAAAAGGGGGAAGGAGGCAAAGCTCCTAATAAAAATGTGAAAGTCATGTGTGTAGAAATGAGAGCTGAAGAAATTAGAAGAGGCTGCCTGTGCAGAGTAATAAAAGAAGGCTGAAGACAGATCCTTTCTCAAGGGATAGCCATACTTCAAGGGGTCAGGGAGGAACTGAGTGTGGGGAGAAAGAAGAAAGCCTGAGGAGAAAAGGTCAGGGAGGTGTCAGCTAATGGTGTCAAATGCTAGCCAGAGGTCAAAGAGGATGAAGATTAAGAAAAGGAACCTGATGAGGCAATTAAGAGATCCTTGGTGACCCAGGTTTGCTGGAGAAGCTGGACTACGGAGAGGAAGCAGAAGTTACCAAGGGTAGAAGACACAGTTACATTTTGAATCATTTGCTTGGTCATGATGATGGATTTATCCTGAACCACATCATTAGACCCATTCTCTCTTCAGAACCCGATGCTACTGAAGTCTGTGGCCACAAACAACAGCTAAGCTAGCTGGCTGCTCACAGAGAGAGTGAATTGTGATGTTGGTCTCATAACTAAGCTAATGAACTACAGAGTAAGCGAGTGTTCCTTTGAACTCATCCGTCATTTAGGGACTGACAGAACCGAATTCTTGCCTATCTGTTAAATTTCACATTCAAATGAAGTGAAATTGCAGGAATTTATGTACCAAAGGTTGGGGAGATGGGGTGGGAAAGGAAAGTATGGCCCAGGAATACCGAGAAATGCTCACCACTCCCTCATTCTGTTTTAATGGCTTCTTGTTCAACGGTAATGAGCAAATGCTCCCTATGAAAATAAGCCAAATTAACTACAAGCATCAGACACATACTACAAGCAAATGACATTTAGCCAGAGTTGAGGGCATGTGGGTCAAGGTCAATGATAAGATGATGATTTTTACTAGGTGGCCTTTAGTAAAGCTAACTGCGTGACTCTTGATATCTTTGGTGGGGAAAGAGTGATGGCAAAGCTAACCAGCATTTTAGGAGTTTTGTAATGATGAATGTGAGAGAAAGCATGGAGAAGTGGATATAGTTCTGGATTTGGAGTCAAGAGAAGACTTGGGATCAAATTCTGTCTCAGGTACTTCCTAGCTGTGTGACTCTGGCCAAGTCATTTTATCTTACTGAGCCTCAGTTTATCAGCTGCAAATAAGAGGGTTGGATTAGATGGCTTCTAAGATCCCTTCCATCTCTATTTCTATGTTCCTATGTATTAATGATGCTGTTAAAAATAATTTATGCTCTGCCTTAATATGATTCTTGTGTAGCACTCCTTCTGAGGCTATTTCCTGAATTCCTACTTGCACTGGTGGTTTGGGGCTCCCGAGGGTCATTTATCTTTAGGATTCTGTGAATAACTAAGGGGCTATGGTTTTCTAGCACTGTTGCTCCTGAGTCCCTACTGGTGTGCTTTCTCTTAAAATCAGTTAGGCACACTCTAATTAGCTTTTAGAAAGGGGTAGTTATTAATATAAAGAAGTGGTTCCCAAACTTTTTTGGCCTACTGCTCCCTTTCCAGAAAAAATATTACTTAGCCCCCTGGAAATTAATTTTAAAAAAATTTTAATAACAATTAATAGGAAAGATAAATGCACCTGTGGCCATCACTGTCCCCCTGGATCATTGTAGCACCCACCAGGGGCGGTGGCACCCACTTTGGGAATCACTGATATAAAGAATACTTTGTACAAACATTCCTCCAAAAATCTGGGGAACACTTTCCCATAAGGTTTGGAGTCCAAGAGAAGAGCAGGCTTAAACCTATGAGAATAATAGCAATAGAGAACACAACTTCTGCAATTAGAAATTCTTTCTTCAATCTAAAGAAGGAAATCTTTTCTGGGGGAAGAGGTCAAGCCATATTAGGGATTTTCTTGGCAAAGATACTGGAGTGGTTTGCTATTTCCTTCTTCAGCTCATTTTACAGATGTGGAAACTGATGCAAATAGTTAAGTGACTTGGCCAGGGCTGCATGGTTTATAAGTGTCTGAGGCCATATTTGAACTCAGGAAGAGTTCTTAACTTTTCTTAACTCTAGGTCTGGTGCTCTATCTACTTTCCCATTTAGTTGCCTAAGATAGTAATAATATTTAAAAAATGATCAAACTACTAAGTCCCTGGCATTGTCCTAAGCACTGGAAATGCAAAGACAAGCATGATACAGTACCTATCTTCAAAGTGTTCATTGGAAAAGACCTTTAAAATCATTTAGTCCAATGTGCATTTTATATATGGGGAAAATTGAGTGCCAGAAAGATAGTCACTTACATACAGTAAGTAACAGAGCCACGTATGGAACCCAGACATCCTGACTGCCAGCCCAGTGTTTTGTGTATCATGCCAAGTTCTAATGGGCTACAAGCTATATAGGGACCGGATTTGGGATTACTTTGGGAGTATGGAATTCCTTGGCAGCTATGGAGCCAAGTAAGTCAGGATGACACCTTCATGAGTTCAAATCTGGTTGTGTGACCCTGGGCAAATCACTTAACTTTGTTTGTTTCAATCTGTAAAATGAGCTGGAGAAGGAAATAGCAAACCACTCTAGTATCTTTGCCAAGAAAATTCCAAATGGGGTCAGGAAGAATTGGATAGGACTGAAACACCTGGACAACAACAATAAGGAGTTCCTGATAAGGAAACTCCTTATATCAATGCAATCAGTTACTCTCTGTCCAGCTTTTAGTTTTAGAAATAGGATGTATCAGAGACAGAGTCTGAACCTAGGACCTTCA
>NW_025359174.1:0-2341 GCF_016433145.1 Gracilinanus agilis | reverse complement strand
CTCTTCCTCCTGCTTGTCCTCCTCCTCCTCTTCCTCCTCCTTCTTCTCCTCCTCCTTCTCCTTCTCCTTCTTCTTCTTCTTCTCCTCCTGCTCCTGCTCCTCCTCCTCCTCTTCCTTCTCCTCTTCCTTCTTTTTCTTTCTCCTCCTCATTTAACTCATTTTAACTATTATTCTTTGAGAAATAAGACAGGAACTGATATGCAATGAAATTAGCATAACCATGAGACTATAACACATCATAACGGAACTATTTTATGATGATTACCTGTTAAAGACTTAGTTATCCTGAACAGGACAATGATTCAAGATAATTTTGAAGGAAAAAAAGGTTAATATTCTTTCTCCAGAGAAAGAACTGATGAAGTCTCAGGGCAGATTGAAGTCTATATTTTTACTCTAGTTTTTCTTATTTTGGGGTGCAACATGGTATTGCAATTTGTAAAGTGCTTTAAGTGACTTCTCAAGTATAATTGATACCATGTTTCTTGCTTTCTCAAAGGGTTAGGGAAAAGTGAAAAAAATAGTGCAAATTCAGAATTCAATTTTATTTTTAAATTTAAAAAATAAATAACATTTTAAAATGAAGAATTTGTCAATTTCTTAGTAACCACCAGAAACTATGATGAGTAAATCCTCTATGTAGAACTCATGTAGGGACATGAATAATAAAAATACATATTGAACAGGCAAAATTATGTTGCAAAATTCACTGGTAGAGAGAATGTCCACATCAATGAGATTACAGTCTAAAAATATAGGCACGGAGTCTGTGTTAATGATCTATAAAGTGTTTTATCAAGATGTGGAAGTTCCTTTAATTTCTTAAAGATAATTCAAGACAAGCCTGGAAATGTTTTACCAATCTTGATTGAATCTTGTCATTAGTTCAAGAATTGACTATATTGGGGATAAAATTCCTAAGATGAAAAGAGCAAGACATCATTTCAAAGAATTTCAAGTCAACTTTGAAGTCTCTTTTCTAGCTTTCAATATCTTCGATACTTACACTCTTGGAGGTTATACTACAAATGCACAGTTGATGGAAAGTCCTTCAAACTGGAAAGTTTTTGTGAATTGGTCCATTGATTCCAGCTGTGTGGGCATCAGCTTATTTTTGGAGAAGCTTCCCAAAATTTTGGCTAAGAGTCATGACATTTTTCAGCAAAACAACTATCAAAGACCATCTTCTAATTTGTTGAATGATCATGAAACATACTAGTAGAATTAAGCTCTCCATCTCTAATTGATCCTATATCTATGGAAATGCAGGCCATCTCTTGGGGAAAGTTATACTGGCCTTTAAAATCTCTTCAGATTAATTCCTAAAGTAAATATGATGATTGACCTTGATAGCAGATAAATCCATATATAAAAGCTTGCTATTCACACAAAGTAAAAAACAAAAAGCATAGATATTCAATTCTGACATTTCTTTGTTCCTGATTTAATAAGTTGCCATTATATTGATAGTATTTCATCTTACATTGCTTCATATAATACTGATTTTAACTTAAAAGATAATATAGAAAAACATGGACCTGGAGTACAAATTATACTTATGCTTCTTAATGTGCTCATGTGTCCATCCCTAAATGAGTCACTTAATATACTTAAATCTCAGTTTTGCCATCAGTAAAATAAAGATTTTGACTAGATGACTGGAGTTTTTAATTCATCAAAATCTACAATGTAATTTGATTCTTGCGAATTATATAAATGCTTTTGATTTATTAAGAACATTTTCAGAAATCTCATGATTTTTCATAGACAAAGTTTTAAAATTGTTCCATGACAATAGTAATTTATATTATCCTAATCTAGTTTAATTTAGTGCATATACACAAAGAGTATTAATTAAATAATGATATAAAGATCATATTCTTAATTTATGCTGAGGAAAAATGAAGGCAACAGATTTTAATCTTGATTCCATTAGTTCAGTGATTGTGAATCTATTGCACAGATACCAAAGATGGCACACAGAGTGCTCTCTGTGGGCACATTGACACCTCCCATAGTTCATTGCTAGAAAGGCAGAGGGAGTCCAACAGAAGTGCTTCCTTTCCCCTCTCTACTGTGCCTAATGACATTTTTTCACATCCTTGCCCCTCTGCCCAGCAACCCAATGGGAGCTGTTATGTGGGTAATTTAAGGAAAGGTGGGGTATAAGGAAATTTGAAAGGAGGATGTTGGAGATCTGTTAAGTGGGTAATCTCAGTTACAGGCAGGCTGAGCTTGAAGGAGATTCAGGGTATAATAGGACTGAAGTCAGGAGTATAACACAGAAGGGAAATAGAGATCTTTTAGGGAGAAGAGAAGTTAAACTAAACAGACAAACACA
>NW_025359173.1:0-7679 GCF_016433145.1 Gracilinanus agilis | reverse complement strand
TTACCTTATAGTTCTCATTCTTTGCTTTGTCTTTTCTTTGTTTAGCTAAAAGAACAACACTTATCCAATAAGTTTAGTGTACTGATTTCTTTCAGAAAAACTCCTTTAGAATTTTTAAGACTAATTTGTATAACATGAATATTGATTGTTCTTTAAAAGTTTTGATGGACCAGATGGATTTTTCTGGTAGTACCTTTTTTTCCTTTTTGTTAACATATTTTTAACTTGTTCAATTTCTTTTTCTTAAATTGTTATTTAAGACTTCTGTTCAGTATTCTTATAGGATCAATATCTTATAGGATATATGATGAACTCAAAATGGCTACATGACCTAATTAATTAAGAATATAACATGAAGAAAACTGAAGGGAAGAAGACTAGATACTTTTTACAGTTATGGTTTTTTGGAGAATTCTGAAGCTATTTAAGGCACAAAAATATAAAATGCTAATTTTGCTAAAATGAAATTAAAAAAAACTTTTACATGAACAAATTAATACAACAGGGTAAGCAGAGAGGTGTCCATTTGTGGGGAAATTTGCATTGAATTTCTCTAATAGTCTGATATCCAAAATACATAGACAACAGGTAGAATTTTATAAGAACGAAAGTCATTTTCCTGTGCATAGTGGTCAAGAAAGATGAACTAAAAACTCTCAAAAGAATTATGCATTGTAAACAGCCACATGGACATAACAGCAATTATTTAAGTATTTTATTTCTTTAAGGAATATTCTTTAATTGCATCAAATGATATAGGAATTAATTCTGCCTTGAGATATTGATTCTAAATTTTTCATGCATTGTGTATTTATTTTGGATGAGACCTTTTTTCTATTATTCCTCAATGGATTTTGTTATTGATAGGAATGCTACTGGTTCTTGTGAGTTTATTCCATAAATTTCTATTTCACTGAAGCTATCAATTGAAGCAAAAGTAATTTTACAAAAAAAGGAATTCAAATTCAAATTGTGAGGATTTCACTTTCAGTAAGTTGGCAAAGATAATAAAAAGGTAAAATATTTTGGTAGGCTTGAGAGGAACACTATTGCTTGAACTATGAATTGGTCTAACCATCCTGGAAAACAATATGAAATTGCATAAACAAAGTGAAGAAACAATGTACTAAGGCTACAATAATATAAATAGAGAGAACCATAACAACAATGACAACAAAAACCCAACACAACCTGAATACTATTTAATTATGACAAGTTTGGCTGCAGAGAAAAATGGGGAAAAAAAAGAATTTCCTTTCTTTGAAGGGAGAGTGTGAAATATTAAATAGACTGTCAAACATGGTTGATGTGTTGGCTAGTTTTAATGAACTACTTTCCTTTTAAATATGTATTTCAAGTGATGGTTCACTGAATAGAGGAAGGTAGAAAGAATATACTCAGAAATGAATGTAAAAAATAAAAGAAAGATAAACATTTCTTTAAAGATTGAAGAGAATGTAATCTTGGAAAGTAAAATTTCAAAACCACCTGTTATAGACAAGTAATAAAGAAAGAATTTTTTATTTTTGTATTTCCTCGAATCACATTATATTTGAGGTTATAATAATTAGAGCCAGTACCCAAATGTTATGATAGAAGGGAGAAAGAGGTAGAGTCTATGAGGAGACTCTTTTCTTCAGCTCTCCCCTCCTGCCAATTATACACTGCGGAGACTTCTAGGGGGCGTCACCCCAAAACTGATGGTTGTGTCACCCCACAGGAGTAGGGGGTGAGCCTTCCCTAAAGATGAGGTATTGGGTACCCCAATCTGATTCTGAATGAGGGCGGGGTTCATGCAAGCCTCCCCCAAGGTCAGTCAACTTCACAGTGGGTGGTCTGGCTTCAAGATGGAGGCAACTAGACCAAGGTGTGATTCCCCTTCCCCCTCATTGTCTCTTAGGCACTCTGGAACTCTATCTAACTAATGAATATCTTTTATTAATATCAACATGGGGATTGGGGAAAGGGGTGGAGGGAAGAAGGATTTTGGGGTGCCCTCTTCTCTATTTCTATGGGGTCTGTCACTTGGGTGGGAACCTTTGGCATTTCCACTCCTAAACATCTCCCCTCACCTCTTCTCCTTCAGTTTCTATTTCTATTTCCTATTTCTATCCTTTTCTATAATTGTAAGACAAACCGGAAAGGGTCTCTCAGCAAGGTTGGGTAATGGGAGAAGGAGCCTAAGAGAATCGCTACCGAAATGGAGTTCCCAAAACTTAGATGAATTTATGGTTGAAGTCTTGCTGGGTAAGATACAATGGGATGCCTTTGACCAGGGAATCAGGGTTTCAATGTCCAAAGAAAGTTCCTCAGGAAGCCCTCAGGACTGGATCTGAGCTGAGACATTCTTCTCCTCCCTCTCTCCAGTCCAAGTCCTTTCTTCTCCTTCCTCCTCTGGAGAATTACCCAAAATTTTCTCTGGTCCCAACTGTCAGTAATTGTCACTTACAGCTTTCTTCTGGCTCTTTTTTCCCATCCCCCATCCTTACAAGGTAGAAAAGATCTTATAGATTACCTAGTCTAATACATTTATTTTAGAGATAAGGAAATTGGCATCTAGAGAAGTGATTTACCTAAGGTCATACAGTTAATATATGGAAGATGCAGATCTAGAATCAGATGCAGATCTAGATCTAGTTGTAATGCCTAAATGAGATAATAGATACAATGCAGTTTGCAAACCTTAAAGTCCTATACAAATTCAAGTTATTGTTACTTTCTAGCCAGCAGACCTCTATTCTGGTGATGACTTCATTCCTTGAGCCTTCTACTGTACTCCTGCTGAGCTCAAACAGTATTTATAAAGCAAAACAGGAACAAAATTCATCTGGAAGAACAAAAGGTCAAGAATATAAAGGGAACAAATGAAAAAAATGTGAAGAATGGGGGTCTAGCAGTACCAAATCTTAAACTGTACTATAAAGCAGTAATCATCAGAACAATCTGGTACAGGCTAAGAAATTGAAGGGTAGATCAATGGAATAGATGAAGGGTAAATGATCTCAGCAATCTAGTGTTTGATAAACCCAAAGATCCCCGTTTTGGGGATAAGAATTCACTATTTGACAAAAACTGCTTGGAAAATTAGAAAATAGTATGGCAAAAACTAGATTTAGATCAAGATCTCACACCCTATGCCAACATAAGGTCAAAATGGGTATATGATTTAGACATAAAGAGTGATATTATAAGTAAGTTAGGAGAACACAGAATATGTCAGATCTATGGAGAAGGACAGAATTTATGACCAAATAAGAGAGAACATTACAAGATATAAAATGAATAATTTAGATTATATTAAACTAAAAAGATTTTGTACAAAAAACAATTGCAGCCAAGATTAGAAAGAAAGCAACAAACTGAGGAAAATTTTTATCATTAATTTCTCCGATAAGGGTCTCAATTCTCAAATGTATAAAGAACTAAGTGAAATTTATAAGACTCCAAGTCATTCCTCAAATGATAAAATGGTCAAAGAATATGAATAGGTATCACCTGACACCTAGCAGATTGGCCAATATGACAGCAAAGGAAAATAATAAATGTTGGAGAGGATGTGGCAAAAAATGGGACACTAATGCATTGCTGATGGAGCTGTGAACTGATCCAACCATTCTGGAAGGCAATTTGGAATTATACCCAAAGAGCTATAAAAGAATGGATACCTTTTGTTCTAATAATAGCACCACTGGGTCTGTGTCCCAAAGAGATAAAAAAAAAATGGGAAAGGACCTGTTTGTACAAAAATATTTATAGCTGCTCTTTTTGTGGTAGCAAAGAATTGAAAACTAAAGGGATGTCCCTCAAGCGGGGAATGACTGAACAAAATGTGGTATCTGATGGTGATACACAATAGCACTATTGTGCTATAAGGAATGATGAACTGCTTGATTTCTATGAGAACTAGAAAGACCTCCTTGAATGGATGCAGAGTGAAATAAGTAGAATCAAGAGAATATTGTACACAGTAATTGCAATTTTGTGGAACAATCAAATATCTTTGCTTCTAACAGCAATACAATGATCCTGGACAATTCTGAGGACTTATGAAAAAGAATGCTATGCACCTCCAGAGAGAACTTTTGGATTAGAAATGCAGATGAAAACATATGATTTATCACTTATTTATTTGGGTACATGATTTGGGGTTTGGGTTTTATAAGATTATTCTCTTATAAAAATGAATAATATGGAAATATGTTTTGTGTGATAATACATGTATAAACCAGGTTGAATTGCTTGTCTGCTCTAGGATGGAATAGGGAAAAGGGGAGGGAGACAATATGGAGTGTATGACTTTGGGAAACTTATGTGGAAATTTGTTATTAATATAAAATTTTACTGTAGAGCAATATAGGGGTATGCTGGTAAATGGAATCTCAGGGAGGAAATTATGTATACATTTTTAAGTTGTCTGTATTATTGACACTTTCTTAAGTTTACACAATCAACAAAACAATAAATTGAACCCTGATTTGTAGTATATGTTTCTGAGACATAAATGTCTATACTGAAAATTAGTGACAGAATCCAGAAAGCTGGTTAGAGCTGGTTCCAACAATCCCCTTACAAGAATCCAGATTTCTTGATCCCCAATCCTCTTTTCACCATCCTGGATACTATGTCAGGTTCTCAGAGGTGGTAGGTATTTTAGAGATCATTTAGTCCAATCTACTCATTTAACAAATGAGGAAACTGAGGCCCATTGAGTTTGAGACTTGCCCAACATTATAAAGATTATAAGTAGCAGAGGGAGAATTTAAACTCAGTTGCTCTGACCCTTAATCCATTGTTCTTTCCCGTGTAGCACTTATATGGCTTGCACTCTGAGGAACATTCTAGGGAGTATTTCTTATAAACTTTTTAAATAAAATTTAAAAATGCCAGCCATTGACTAATGCAGAAGAAATTTCCAGGGAATCTGCATCTGTCAAAACAACTGTTGCTGATGAAATATCATAAGAGATGTATCCTTAATAATTGTAGGACATTTAAACTATAAATGAATCTTGCTGTGTTCCTCACAGCAACAAACCGTTCGGAAAAAGACCCAAATGATAACAAACTATGTTCAAATAGAGGGTTTTTTTTCCTGCAAAAAGGCTTTTATCATCTATTTAATTAGAAAGCTGCTCCTAATTAAAGCTCATTAAGTTTAAAAAACCCTCAACACCCAACACAACAGTTTTAATTTATATGCCATTAAGGACAAAATGCTCCAAAACCCAAATTGCTTTCTCAGGGTCACAAGAGAAAATTCATTCATTCTTTAGAGAGGCAGCTGCTTTTGAAAAAATTGAGAGCTAAATGCTACCTTAGAAAACTGATCAGCATTTTCAGAATACATTTCTATGAATATGATAATCTAAGACATTCCAACAACCATTGGCATGGGAGGGTTCACAAAAGGCAAAGTGACAACCTTCTGGTTTCATTTATCACCCTCAGGCTTAACTGTGTGACCCAATAATAAAGACCACAATTACTCACCTGCCAGTCTGCAAAGGATTTCCTTCTAGGAAGAGGAAGGAAATAAATGACAAAACTGAATTCAGAGCCAAACCTGATGTGACACTCAGCTAGAGTGCCTTGGAATTTCCTTTGGCAAAAACTGTACAGAAGTTGGTGTTTTTCTCTCAGGTGAAGGATCAGGGTTGTGCTGGAGCCAGCCCAAACTGGCTCATGAGAGGCAAGTATTAAAATTTTTTTCCAAACCCTTCCTTACCTTTTGTCTCAGAATCTATACTAAGTGTTGGTTCCAAAGAAGAAGAGCAGTAAGGACTAGGCAACTGGTGTTAAGTGACTTGCCCAGGGTCATGTACCTAAGAAGTATCTGAGGTCAGATTTGAACCCAGGTCCTGCTGTCTCTAGTTTCCAAGCCTGGCTCTCTATCTAGAAGTCCCTGCAATTATTAAATTTTCAATGTGAGCATTTATTCTTTGGAAAGTGGCAAACACAAATTAGGACTTGACTTATCGTTTTATTAATTGTCTAGATTTAAGAAAGAGATGGAGATGGCATTATTAATGCCAATGAAACTTAAAAGTGTGTTATGCATGTCCTTTGCCCCCCAGAAGACCAATTGTTCAACATTTGCCAGCACATGGCCAGATAGAGCTTCAGTGCTGCTGCCCATGTGTATAAGAAGGATCATAGGATCATGGGTCTAAAATTGGAAGGAATGTCAGTACCCTTTGAAAAGTGGAGGGAGTATGAGGTAGTGGTGTGTACTAGTATTCAGGCCATTTACTGAAGGAGATAAGGTGCAGAGAAGTGCCCGGCAAACTGACTGGGCAATATATATGGGATGAAGGAGGAAAGGATCAGGGCTGTTCAACATTTTGAACTGGGGAGAACATCTGTGACTCATCAATAGTCAGGGGAGGACATACAGCCTGTTGTAGTGGCTAGGAGTGAATTTTTAAAAGGTTGAGGCATTTATGTGTCACGGTGATAACATACCAACCTGTCACGTGTGCTTGGTCTCCACAGACAGGCAGATAATCATTATGCATAATTCTATGAAAAAAATGTCCCAACCAAAGTTTAAGAGAATAGATCCTCCAGGGACTATAGATTTGAACTATAAAGATACTCAATAGATACTAAGTGGAATCAAAATGAATCGAAAGTGTTAGATTTGAAGTTAAAGGACCTGGTTTTAAATTTGACTGCCAATAATTACCTGCATGACCTTCACTTAGAGGGGCTTCAGGTTCCTCCAGTTGGTATAGTACTTTCTGGGGCACACTCTTCCACAGATGCACAGAATATGTGGGACAAAGAAAGAGTTGGCATGAACTTAAGACAGAGTAATAGTGAGGTACACATGTAGGAGGCACATGTGGCCAACTCACAAATGCAGAAGTACATAGACTTCATATTTTTTCTCTCTCCAGAGAGTCCTCACAAAATTCAGGAAAGGACATGACATCAATGACAACAGAGGACACTTGGATGCTGGGCTAGGATAGCTCATCACAGGGCACCATGTTCCTTCTAGACGGAAGGCTTAGCTGGATTTGCTCTTCATAGGACACTATATCTCTGCTGATTAGATTTATCTCCTGCCATGCTGGCCTAGATAAGTTGTTTGGTGGCTAGGCTGACTTCTTACAGGTCATGGTATCTTTACTGAATGAATTGATCTGCTGAACCCTCAGGTCTTGACCTTAAATGGGCAGCTGTAGTCTCCAGCAGCTTTAGCCTCAAACTTTGCTAGTCGATCCTGGGGTTTTTCAGCTTGAGTGCTACAGTGCCCTTTCATGAAGGGCAGGGACCTTTAGGCTAGGAAACCTATCAAGTTTATACTCCATCGAGACCTCACATCTGAGATTTGTCATCGGGAAGTAACAAGTAGGAAAGGTATTACCACTCCTTTGTGGCTATTCTTTCTGGTTCACAGTTGAGTTTCCTTGGTGAGAAATCTCATCCTAACTTATGGTGACCACCCTAGATATTATCTTTCCACACAAATACTCCTCTTAATGTCTCCCAGAGTGTAATTGGCCTCAGGGGAGTGGTAAGGAGAGAGTTACCACACAGACCCTCTCTCTCTCTCTCCCTTCTACCAGCATTACTGGGCCCCCTTATTATTACACCAGCATTCAGTCATCTAGGAACTGCTATAACCTCATCTCTCTCTCTCTCTCTCTCTCTCTCTCTCTCTCTCTCTCTCT
>NW_025359172.1:0-1974 GCF_016433145.1 Gracilinanus agilis | reverse complement strand
TGCCATAAAAATAATAATCAGTAAGGGCACCTGGACAGGCAAGTCAAAAACCAATTGGAAATGAAACAATATGATTCTCCAAAACCAAATTGTCAAAGAAGAAATCATAGAAAAAATCAACAATTTCATTGAAGAGAATGACAATGATGAGACATCCTACCAAACTTTGTGGGATGCAGCCAAGGCAGTACTCAGGGGGAAATTTATATCCTGGAGTGCATATGTTAACAAATTAAGGAGGGCAGAGATTAATGAGTTGGACATGCAACTCAAAAAATTAGAAAGCAAACAAATAAAAAACCCCCAAATGCAAACTAAATTAGGAATACTAAAAATTAAGGGAGAAATTAATAAAATTGAAAGTAAAAGAACTATTGAATTAGTAAATAAGACTAGAAGCTGGTATTTTGAAAAAACAGATAAAATAGACAAAGTACTAGTCAATCTAATAAGAAAAAGGAAAGAAGAAAACCAAATTGACAGTATTAGAGATGAAAAGGGAGACCTCACCTATAATGAAGGGGAAATTAAGGCAATCATTAAGAACTATTTCGCCCAATTACATGGCAACAAATACAACAATTTAGGAGATATGGATGAATATTTACAAAAATATAAATTGCCTAGATTAACAGCAGAAGAAATAGAATACCTAAATAATCCCATATCAGAAACAGAAATTGAACAAGCCATTAAAGAACTCCCTAAGAAAAAATCACCAGGACCTGATGGATTCACAAGTGAATTCTATCAGACATTCAAAGAACAACTAATCCCAATACTATACAAATTATTTGACATGATAAGCAAAGAAGGAGTCCTACCAAATTCCTTTTATGACACAAATCTGGTACTGATTCCAAAGCCAGGTAGACCAAAAACAGAGAAAGACAACTATAGACCAATCTCCCTAATGAACATAGAAGCAAAAATCTTAAATAGAATACTAGCAAAGAGACTCCAGCCAGTAATTAAGAAGGTCATCCACCATGATCAGGTGGGATTTATACCAGGAATGCAAGGATGGTTCAACATTAGGAAAACCATCCACATAATTGACCATATCAACAGTCTAACAAACGAAAACCACATGATTATCTCAATAGATGCTGAAAAAGCCTTTGACAAAATACAGCATCCATTCCTATTAAAAACACTGAAAAGTATAGGAATAGAAGGACCTTTCCTAAAAATAATAAACAATATATACCTAAAACCATCAACAAGCATTATATGCAATGGGGATAAATTAGAAGCCTTCCCAATAAGATCATGAATGAAACAAGGATGCCCATTATCACCTCTATTATTCAACATAGTACTAGAAACACTAGCAATAGCAATTAGAGAAGAAAAAGAAATCGAAGGTATCAAAATAGGCAATGAGGAGACTAAGCTATCACTCTTTGCAGATGTTATGATGGTATACTTAAAAAATCCTAGAGAATCAACTAAGAGGCTGGTAGAAATAATCAATAACTTTAGCAAAGTGGCAGGATACAAAATAAATGCACATAAATCATCAGCATTTCTATACATTTCCAACACATTAGAACAGCAAGAGGTAGAAAGAGAAACACCATTTAAAATCACCCTAGACAATATAAAATACTTGGGAATCAATCTAACAAAACAAACACAGCTATTATACGAAAACAACTGCAAAACACTTTCCAAACAAATAAAACTGGACCTCAACAATTGGAAAGCCATTAACTGTTCATGGGTAGGACGAGCTAACATAATAAAAATGAACATCCTACCCAAATTAATTTACCTATTTATTGCCATACCTATCAAATTACCAAAAAACTTCTTTACTGAATTAGGAAAAACTACAACAAATTTCTTTTGGAATAACAAAAGATCAAGAATATCAAAGGAAATAATGAAAAAAAATGTGAAGGAAGGGGGCCTAGCAGTACCAGATATCAAACTATACTATAAAGCAGCAGTCATTAAATCAATATGGTA
>NW_025359171.1:0-3354 GCF_016433145.1 Gracilinanus agilis | reverse complement strand
TTCCTTCCTTCCTTCCTTCCTTCCTTCCTTCCTTCCTTCCTCCCTCCCTCCCTCCCTCCCTTCCTTCCTTCCTTCCTATAAGCACATAGTAGGTGCTTATGATGCTTGTTGATTGATTGGCTTTCCAGTATACCACCTAACTGACTTTAATTGTTGTATTTCTTTTCTCCTGTATACACCTCCTCCCAGTAGAACACAAACTCCTTTTGGAGCAAATATTTCATTTTGGGCTTGCATTCCTGGCTCTTAGCACAGTGTTGAGCACACAGTAGGTGAACAATAAAAGCTGGTTGAATGAATAAATGTTGGATCCCCTTAGCAGGAAAGAAACAGCTCCTGGCCCCCAAGACCTGCAGACCAGACTACCACCACTACTAAGTACAAGTCTACTAATAACACTAACAAAAGCCAAAGTACTTATGTAGGACTTCAGGCCAACCTTAGGCGTGACTGGTTCCCTCCTGAAGCCAACGTGGATGAAGGGCCATCAGACAGAGAGCCAGCCATGAAGCCAGAACAAATATCCAAGCCAACACCCTATAGAGGAGGCATGTGCTGTGTGCAGAACTAGGGCTACAGAGACAGAGAGAGCCCAGACTGTCCTCAGGGACCTTCCACTCTGCAGGAGGCAGAGCCAACAACTGTGGCAACGTGAGAGCTGTGAAAAGGAACTTGGGGGGAAGGAGGAGACCCCTTTCGTGACATCTGACTGCTAGGTAGGTGCAGAATGGTCTAATTGTAGACACACTGGAGTTTTGTTTTAATCTCATTCGCGTATTTAACATTCATTTTTTTAAACCTTGAGTTCCCAATTCTGTCCCTTCCGTGGGGCTGGGACTTCCTGCTTTGGACCCTAATGGAAAGGAGAGTTCTCCAGATGAGGCCCAGAGTCTGGGGTGTTGGGAAAGGAAAGGAGTCCACTCCTGGCTTAAGAGATGGCATAAGTAAAGGCATAGTCAGGAGAGGTTGGGATAAAACAATATTCTCCTTAGTCTGGCAAGAAGAAGACATAGACTTCTATATGCAAACAGAAAAAGTACTTCAAAGGGGGGCAAGTAGGTAGCTCAGTGGATGGAGAGCCAGGCCTGGAGATGGGAGGTCCTGGGTTCAAATCTGACCTCAGATACTTCCCAGCTGTGTGACCCTGGGCAAGTCACTTAACCCCAATCTAACACGTACTGCTCTCCTGCCTTGGAACCAACACTGAACATTGATTTTAGGACAGAAGGTAAGGGTTTTAAAAAAAGTGCCTCAAAGATCATCTAGATCAGTGATTCCCAAAGTGGGCGCCACCGCCCCCTGGTGGGTGCTGCAGTGATCCAGGGAAGCAGTGATGGCCACAGGTGCATTTGGGGGCGGTGAATAACTGTAAAGGGCCATGGTAGTATGTGACAGGGGGCGCTAAGTAATGTTTTTTCTGGAAAGGGAACAGTAGGCCAAAAAAGTTTGGGTACCACTGGACTAAAGGCAGATGGAGCCATGGGTGGCTCCATGGGGGCTTGGCCAACAGAGCTAATGGCTCTCAGCTCTTGGGGTAGGAGGGGGTCTCCGTGCGAATCTCTCCATAGTGGAGCCCAGGGGCTTTTCATGCAGGCTATTGCCACTATGACCCCTGAGAAGGGGGAGGAAGGTGGCGAGTGCCAGGGAGCCTAGGGGATGAAGTGGGTGCATGTGCTTATGTCCATAGACCCCTTCTCTTCCTTCCTTGCCCAGGCTGGACGTTCAGAGACCCCTCGCACACAGACTGGTCCTCTGTTTCCTTCTGGGCCAGCTGAGCTTTCCTTGGGCAGCCGGGCAGCCCCCTTTTGCCCTCTCAAGAGCTCACCACCTTGGTGTTTGCTGGACATCCATTTGGCTTTAGCCCTTCTGCAGCCCCAACCTCCAGGACTCTGGTCATCCACCAGCCTCAGCCTCAATCTCAGCTTCCCCTGGAATGGAGCCTGGATGCATACGCCCCAAAGCTCACATCTCTACGGCACTCCAAGCTATGGTGAGTGCTTTGCTTATATAGCCTTATTGAATAGAATACTGGGCCTAAAGTCAGGAAAACTTGAGCTCAAACTCAGCCTCAGACATCTGCTAGCTGTGTGCCCCTGGTCAAGTCATTTCTCTTTGACTTGCTCATCTGTAAAATGGGATAATAATCAGGCTTCCCTTCCAAGGTTGTTGTGAGGATCAACTGAGATCATTCATTGGGTAGACAATCAGAGCTGTCCAAAAGGTTAGTGAGGAAATGGATGAGGAGGAGTTTGGGCAACCGATCAGAAATCCAGCCCAGAGCCATGGCAGGGCAGTGAGGGGCCACCAAGGTCCCTTCTAACTCTCGAATTCCAGGATTCTGACACAGGGAGCTCCAGCTCTCCCTTCTCACTCCTCCTCCTCAAAATATCGGTTGCCTCCCAAATTCAGTTCGCAGGTCACCTTCTCCATGAAGCCTTCTATGATTCCCCTTCCTGCCTGCTGGGTGCCCTCCCCACCCCATACACTCCATGTATGCTCACATAGAAACTGTAGCACAGGAAGCCCCCATACCCCAGTACAACTGTTTGCAGATGGGCTAACTCAGACTGAGAGTGACCAGCAGGCTTCGAACCCATTGGTGGATTGGGGGGGTGGCTGCCCCAAACACGTGAAGATTGGAGGGATGAGAACAATTCGTTGCAATGGCCATGAAGGCGGCTAAAGCAGCGCCCAGGCATCGAAGAAGCCAGGGCCATCCTCTGCGTCCCGAGCCGTCATCCGCTGTCCAGCTTGACTTTTGTCCTGCCACTGGGCTCAGATAACTCGGAGGCTGACCACTTTGTACCACACCCAATGTGTGCTGGAGTCAAGACATCACCCCTGGGTGTCATTGGTCCTCTTCGAAGAGGAAGGAAGGGAGAGTCCAACACGATACCCAGATATGGCCCTAGGCTCTTTCCCAAGGACTATTTCATTCTTCACATCGACTTCTGTAGTGCCTGGCACTGTACACAGAAGGTGCCTAATAAATGCTCGCTGATGGACTTAGCCTTATGATCCATGTACCTACATATGCATGCACATGTAGGATTTCTGTGCCATCTCCCTGCACGAATGGAAGCTCCCAAAGGGTAGGACAGTTTCACATTTGTCTGTGCTGGGCATGCAGTAAGTGATGAATAGATGCATGTCTAGTCCATCAACCCATTCATCCACAGCATTTACTAGTTGCTTCCTATATGCCCAGCATTGTACTGGCCACTAGGGAAACAAATACAAATGGGAAACCATGGGCGCCCTTCACAAGCAGCCATGACAAGTGCATATATGAGATCCATACCAATGGGAAGGAAGGCAGGAAGGAAGGCAGGAAGGAAGGCAGGAAGGAAGGCA
>NW_025359170.1:0-6077 GCF_016433145.1 Gracilinanus agilis | reverse complement strand
AAATAGCATGAGGAAATGAAAAGATACAGTGGGAGGTGATGGTGGCAAGACTGAGGCAACTCTCAGCAGAACTGGAAGTAACTCAGTATGTTCCCCCCACAGCATGAAGCAATTAGATCATTGTAAAGGGATAGAAAGTATTATAAAAAAGCTCTATGTTCTTCCATGTGGTCTGAGGCAATCAACTTTTAGAGTAGGGAACTGCACAACAACAGGGAAAGTGAAAGCAAGAGAGAATAGAATATAGCTGGAAAAACCTGATGCAAGCCTCCCTACCCGAAGGAATCCAGGGCATCTCCAAGAAGTGTACACTGAGGGACCTAAAAAGAGCAAGACCTACCCTAAACACCAGAGAAGGCTATACCACAAGTTTGGAATGAAACTCCCTCCACCTCAGGAGCTGAGAAGAACATCAACAGAGAGAAGAAGTAACAAAAGGGAGGAAATAATTGTAAAAATTAAGCCAAAGGCAAAGAAAAATGCCAACCTCAGAAAGTCACTTTAGTGTTAGGGAAGGTCAAAATATAAACTCAAGAGAGAAGAATAGTGGCAAAAAGGAATGATATAACACCTCAGAGGAAAGTGAAAAAGAATGTCAGTCCCCCAAAGACCTGCTGGAACTGCCTGAAAAGAAGTTGCAATATAAAACAATGAAAGAAATTAGAGACAGATTAAGTAACTATAAAACTAGAATGGGACAATTGGAAATGAAGACCAAAATTTTAAAAAAATGATCACTGAAGAAAACAACTTCCTAATGACTAGAATGGACCAAATGTAAAAGGAACTACCAAAGCTCAAGAAAGAAGTCTCTAAGAATTAGAATTTTTCAAATGGAAACAAATGACTCCTTAAGGCAAGAGAAGACAATAAGAAAAAAATGAAAGGAATGAAAAAATAGAAGATATGAAATACTTCTCTGGAAAAATAATTGACCCTGAAAATAAATACAGGAGAGTCACTCTAAAAAGCATCAAAATACCTGAAAGCTATGGTCAAGAAAGAGCCTGGAGAACTTGTTACAAGAAAACATCCGGGAAAACTCTCCTGATATCCTTAAATAAGAGAAAAACTTATAAATTAAAAGAATCCACCAATCTCCTCCTGGAAGTGACTATAATATTCATGAACTATAATACCAAAATTGAAAACCTCTCAGTCCAAGGTAAAAAATATGGCAAACAGCTAGAAGGAAATAATCCAAATTTTGAGGAGCCATAGTAAGGATCACCCAAGGCCTGTATCTTCTACATTGAAGTACAAGAAGGTATGGAATATATTCTGAAAATATTCTAAAAAGTGAAGTATCTGGACCTACAAAGAAATATCATATAACCAGTGAAAATAAGCATAACCTTGCAGGGATAAAAAGAGACATTTAATGACAACTGAAAAAAATTAATGATCAAATTCCACACTCAAAAATAACAAAAGATAAAAGGTAGGGGGAGCTGGGTAGCTCAGTGGAGTGAGAGTCAGGCCTAGAGACAGGAGGTCCTAGGTTCAAACTCGGCCTCAGCCACTTCCCAGCTGTGTGACCCTGGGCAAGTCACTTGACCCCCCATTGCCCACCCTTACCACTCTCCCACCTATGAGACAATACACCGAAGTACAAGGGTTAAAAAAAAGATAAAAGGTAAATATAAACATGAAAACTAAAAGAATTTCAGTAAAGTTTGTTTTTTTTTTCATACCTAGCAAAGTAATAATTAAGTTACTTAAGATAAAAATGATATTTGAGACTTTAGTACTTTAAAGTACTTAAAACATCATGGTACTTAAAGTATGTAAATACTTTATTATTATTATTATTATTATTAGAACAGTAAGAAGGGGTATAGTATACATAGAAAGAAGGAAATGACTATCATATGATGTATTGATAATAAAAAAATTCAAGGCATGGGAAAAAGGAACACACAAGAAAAAAGAAAAGGAAAGGTAAAAGGGGATGAGCTATCTCACATACAGTGGTCCTATGAATCAATACAGTGCAAGAGAAGATGGAACATTTGGTAGGCTATGCTTGAAATTTACTCACTTCAGAATTCAAAGTGGTAATTATACCCACATTTATCCAATTATAGAAACCTTCCTTACCATATAAGGAAGTAGGAGGAAAAAGGGAATAAAAGATAGGGGTGGAGAGAGAGTCAACTGGGAAATAGGTGGTTAGGAGAAAAAAAATTTGTGTACAGAGAAAGACTGAGAAGGGGAGAAAGCTTAACAGAGAAACATAAGATGGAATGAAATACACAATTAGCAATCATAACTGTGAATGTGAATGTGAATGAGATAAACTTACCTATAAAATGGAGGGGAAAAAGATAACAGAATGCATTAAAAATCAAACCTCCATAATATGTTTTTAAAAGAAGCACATTTAAAACAAGGAGACAAACACAGACTTAAAGTAAGAGCAGAATCTGCATTAAAATCTATTTTGGTTCAGCCAAACTGAAAACTGCAGGAGTAGTAATCATGATTTCTGACAAAGCAAAAGTAAAGAATTTAATTAATCAAAACAAATAAAGAAGGATATTTCATCTTGATAAAAGACACCATAGCCAATAAAACAACATCAAAACTAAACATATATGCACCAAAATTCAGAGGATACAAATTACTAAAAGAAAAATTACATAAGGTGCAGGAAGAAATTAACAGTTAAACTTTATAAATGGGGGATCTCAGTCTTCTCTTCTCAGAAGTAAATAAATCCAAAGGAAAAAAAGAAGTTAAACAGATAAATAAAGCTTTAGAAAAATTAGACATAATATAGCTCTGGAGAAAACTGAATGGGAATTGAAAGCTACGTACATTTTTTTTTCTTAGCACTATATAGCACTTTCATAATGAGTCATACAATCTCACTACTAAAAAAAAAGAAAAGCATAAATATAAAATATATCCTTTTCAGATCATAATGTAGTATAAATTATACTTATCAAAGAGAAAAGAAAGAAAGGGTAAAAATAAATTAGAAACTAAAACATATTATACTAAAAAAATGAATGAGTTAAGAATAAATCAGAGAAACGCATAATAATTTCATTAAAGATAGCAACAATGAAGAGATAGCATATCAAAATATATGGAATCTATTCATAAGGGGACATTTATATTTAAATGCTTCCATTAATAAAATTGAAGATGAACAGATCTATGAATTGGGTATGGAACTTAAAAAAAAGTCTTCAATTAAACACCAAATTGGAAATCTTAAAAATTAAAGATGAGATAGATAAAATTAAAAGTAAGAAGATCATTAAACTAATAAATAAATCAAGAAGCTGGTTTTATAAAAATAAATAAAATAGTCAAGCCATTGCTTTATTTGATTAAAAAAGGAAAAAGGAAAACCAAATTATCTGTATCAAAAATGAAAAAGCTTGACCAATGAAGAAATCAAAGTAATTATTGGGAGGTGTTTTGCCTAACTATATGTCCATAAACCTGACAAACTAAATTGAATTCCTGAATATTAAAAAAATATATATATAACTGTCCATATTAACAAAAGCGGAAATAGAATACTTAAATAAGTCCATCACAAAAAAAAAAGAATTTGAACAATCAATCAAAATATTCCCTTAGGAAAAATGTCCCAGACCGAGATGGATTCACATGTGAATTCTACAATTATATGATGTATAGAATCAGTAGCAGTTTCTCAGGAAGAGTGTAAAAGTGTAATTTGCCTGTTTGTATTCTTCTATTCCCCCCTGCCTCCAGAGAAAGAGAGAGAGGGGGAAAAACATCAGAAAAATGACATTTATTCTACTTGTTTAAACCTAGGAGGCTCTTTGCTCCTAAATACAATGCCCATGACAATTTAGTACTTCTGCTGCCTATGACCCTACATATAGCTCATGTCCTGGTTTAATCTTTCCTTACTCTATGTTATATAGCACTTTGATTTAATCTTATCTTGATGGTCACAATGATTGACACAATTCTTTTGACTTCATTGGACAGGTCAGTAAACTTTCCCCAACTTTCCATTTAAAAATCTAATTGCTGCACAGGATATTTAATAATAAAACAAAACATCAACATATTTTATATGTCAGAAAGCAGATAAGTCCCAATATCTAAAGTCTAATCATGCTACACCTTACAAAGACAACTTCCCTATATCAATTACAGCCCCTAAACTAAGAATTTTTCTATGTTGTCATATAGGAAAGATTATTTCATTGGGTCAGAATCATCAAATTAGTAAATCTGCTTTTAAACCCTGAGGTGTATTTACTCTTGAAAACTCTTTCCCAGGTTTGACTATGTGACATAAAACATTATACAAGGAAACATATAGCAGTCTCTTTTCTAGAAAATAATCTATCTCCAAGTAAATTCTATATTTTTTCTATCCTTGTAGAAATTAATAAGATTTAATTGAGTGATAGAAAAATCTGCTTAATTTTTATCATATTTTATTAAAATCCCAATGTGCAGAATTATAAATTCATTTCTGGGTGGATTTGAAAAACTATCTCCCAAATTAATCTCCCAGAGAAGATTAACTAACAGTATGAGGCCTTGCTTCCTACTGTAAATGTGGTCAGGGTGTGGAAGACTTGCAGGAAACAATTAGTTCTAAGCACTGATGAATAATTGAAATTATTGTTTCACATTCCCCCTGTGCCCAAAGACTTCGCCTTGTGACTCCTTTGGAGTCAACCAGGCATGTAGAAAACTAGATTAATTGTCTCAATTAATCTACAGTTTTTGTTTTATTTTATTTTTTATAAATCATTGGTAATAACTCAAAAAGTTAATATTTTTTCTTATCATAAATTATCTCATGACAGGCTGCAAATAGTGGAGCCTAATATGTCAGTTTTACATCAGCAAAATGAAAAAGAAAATATATAAAAAGTATTCAACCATGGAACTAAAAATTACCAATATATATATAAAGGAACAAACCAATTTAAAACTTTTTGTCTTTTATTCTCTTTACAGTAGAAAATGCTCAAGGGAGAGTAGCTGAAGTTTTTTGTTTGTTTGTTTTTTTGTTTTTTTTATCTGCCAAGTTTAGTATAACTCAATGATATCTCTTGAGAAATTAATGAAATTTTCAAAAAGTTCACATTTATGATTCATAATTACAGCCATTCCCCAGAAGCCTCAGCAGTTTTCAAATTTCTTTAAATTATTTTTGCCCTCTTGAAATGTCTGAGAATGAAGGATTTGAGATTATTTCCCTCTAAACTAATAAAAACACATACTTTATATGCATGTCAATCAAAATTTCTAGAAAAAAACAAATACATACTTTTGTTTAAACAGTTTCTCCAACTGTGTTTGTGACAAGATGGAATAAAGACATTGACTCAATATCACTTTCTGCCATGCTTCTTTACCAGCTATCATTTGATTCCCATTACAAGCACTGAGTGGCTTCTGGAACTAGTGGTGAAACCACTGAGTAAAAGTAGGAAATAAACAGGACACATCTTATTTCTCCTTTTGTATCAGTCCTCTTTATTATTGGGATTCATACACGATCACACCCCTATCCCATTTGTATATCATCTTAGATTTTGTGAAACTCTAATAGCATCATTAAAAGGGGAACTATAATTTCATTATGCTTATTGAGTTTTTGTCAAAATTAAAGTAAATGACTAGAGCATTACATTATATGCATGGTTTATTGTTTTTCTTTTATAATATTTGAACTGGTAAATTCTGCTATAAACTACCCACACACACACACACCTTTTTTGTCGCCAATTTTCAATTGCAGATATTCTTACTACTTCCTTCTGATAGATGAAATAGATCTAATCTTTGGGACTACCCTCTACAGTAGGGTTTCTATTTATTACATTTGTTTATTACATTTTTATTTATTTTGTTTATTACATGTTTATTACATTTGTAATTCTTACTTAGAAATTACTCTTTGGAAAATCAGAATAGAGTTCAATGTTCTATAACCTTCTTTCCAATAATCCTTCCCCAAGTTAAACATTTTTTTTTAGTTCTAATGGAATTAAAACAGATGGCACACATGTCTAAATTACATTAGCAAAACAATAAACACAAAAGGTATGAACTCATAATAT
>NW_025359169.1:0-1538 GCF_016433145.1 Gracilinanus agilis | reverse complement strand
TCTCTTTTAGGATGTTTCTGGGGGCATTTCTAGTTCATGTAGAGGGAATTTTTTCCCTCTCTATTACTTTTTAAATCTCAAAGCTCCTAAAGCCCCGAGGAGATGAGGAAAAAAGGAGCCCCCCCCCATTTCTTCTAAAATAGTCAAATTTCTGGTGTCTGGGGGAGGGGCGGGTATGTCTGTTTTTCCCCAACTAATTTTTCTGAAACAGACAACTACTTTTGGGGTCTTGCCAGAAGGCTCACACTGGGGCCAAGCCCCAAAGGAGCTCCTTCAGCAGAGTAGAGTCGTTCCCCTCAGATTCCAAGGTATTTGGGAGTTGAGGTGAATGGCCCAACTGCTCTGTGGCTTCCCCTCCCCCTGCCCTACTGCTTATTGGCAATATAGAAAAGGTAAGCTTTCAAAACGAGTTGCTGTTTAACTGGCTGATTCCCTCCATCTGCTTCCGCCCTCCCCAAACTCCAAGGGCCGCCTTTCCCCTGCTTTTCTATTCATGGCTTGTCTCATTTCAGATGTCTGATGATATTGACTGGTTACATAGTCGTAGAGGGGTCTGCAAGGTTGATCTCTACAGCCCAACAGGACAACAAGATCAGGATCGAAAAGTGGTAAGGAGGGACTGAGCACCCCACAATTCAGGGGTCCAAATGCAACATCTAGGGTGCTCAGTGAAGATTTGGGGGCCTGCTAGGGGCTCCCAAACCTCTCTGGCAGATTCTGGCAGATCTTCACCCCAAAACAGCAAATCTCGGCCAGGGAGCTTTATTTTGGGCTTATCCTGGAGCATGGTGGGAGATAAGGAAGAAGGGGAAGAGCCTGGAGACATTTTAGGAAAAAGGGTTATTTTAATCAGGTAAAATGGAGAGGGGAAACAGACCAGGTTGCCTGGCAACCGGACCCCCATTACCTCACAGAGTCTATGATGTAATAATGTCCCTCCCACCCAGACAACTGCCAACTGGCTCAGCTCAACTAACTCTGAAGGCCATTATTAATATCATAAAGGGAGCCAGGGGGGTTAAGAGACTTAGTCCAGAGACCTGAGTTCTAATCCCAGCCCCCAGCTCTTCTGCCACTAAGGAGCTTATGTGACCTTGGGGAGAAAATGGCAACTTCCCTCTGCTGCCCTCAGTTTTCTCCCTTAATTTGTCCTATAAAGGATAAGTTTACAGAAAGTTCTCCCTATAAGGACCCCAGACTCCATCAGTGCAGAGAACTCTCCTCCCTTTACCTGGCTTTCCAAAGTCAAGGTTACATCCTGATTGGCCAACATCATTCATCCCGTTTGATCAGTCTAACTCAACAGGAGATGATGGAAATAGCACCAAAATGAGGCAGGCCTTCCCAAGTGAAAGCCCAGCCCCTGGCGGGGATCCTCATACTACTAATAGCCAGCCAATAATGCTAAGAACGAGCGGACAGTAGCTGTGAACGAACCAGTGTACGGCTTCAATCCATGGCACACACTAGATCTAGTTCTCGGCTGGCTGGTCCTTAAAAAAGCTCTTGAGGCTCCAAAGGAAGATGGGGTTGGGAGG
>NW_025359168.1:0-4745 GCF_016433145.1 Gracilinanus agilis | reverse complement strand
ATATATATATATATATATATATATATATATACATACATACATACATACATAAAGAGAAAGAGAAGGAGAGGGAGAGAGGGAGGGAGTGATAGTGCAGGTTCGGCCTGGCTAGTTAGGCTGAAGAGTTCTCGGTGACTCTCTCAAAGGACAGTTTTTAGGTAGTTTATAGGTTGATATAAGAAAATTTGGGTAGGCTTTAGGTAAGTTAAATCTCTCTTTCCTATCTTTCTGTCTTTACTATTTTTTCTCAATTAAAAGAAAAATTTATTAAACTGCTCTCCAATCTCTGTCAAACTCCTAATTTTAATCCCTACACCAGACTAGAACATGCTTGAGGTGATTAAAGCAGAGGTTCCCCAAAGGGTGGGGGAAAAGAGGGCGGGGAAGCAGGAGTTTGGGGGTCTGGGGTGCAGAGGCTCATAATTACTGAGGCTTGAGGTATGGAGCAGTGAAGTTTCACCGCTGGCTAAGGAGCCAAGGCGGGAAAATCTTTGGAAGTGGAGGAGGAGGGGGGACTCCGAGCTATCTTAACTTCCTGCTTCCCAGAAGCCTCTGCGCCTCCCACCCTGTCTCCCCTCCTCCTGCTCCTCTCTTCCAAACCTCCAGTGTGAGCCCCGCCTCCCCTCAGCCCCACCTTTCATTCCTCTGCACCCATTATGGTCCTGCCTTGCTCCCTGCCCCTCTCCAGTAGCTCAAGTGGCCAGCTCTGCCTGTGCTCGCCCCCTCAATTTAGGGCACTCCAGTCTCCAAGGTTTTAGGGTGAAAGAAAAGAGTCCCGGGGCCTCAGGCATCTGAGTTCCATGCTCTTTTCGGTCCTAAGACAGTCTGGGGATGGCAGAGAGATTCATTTCTCCTTCCCCCCATGCTTATAGAAAAGAAATGTGGGCGTGGCAAGGCTCCCAAGTGTCTGCAGAGGCAGGCAGGGAGGGTGAACTAATGGTGGAGGTCTGCAGGAGGATTTCAGGAATGTGCCACAGGCAAAAGAAAGTAGGAGAAAGCCCTGCCCTCTTGGTCCTCCCTCTTACCCAGCCCCTCTTTTCCCAGGTGTCTCCGGCCACGCCCCTCTATTTGTGTCTCTATTCCTCTCCTCTTGGTATGCTTTCTCTAGCCAGGTCCTTTTTGGTCAGGTGTCTCTAGGCTCTCCCTTCTTGCTCTGACCATATTCTAGTGCATAAAATCTTCATAGCCAAATGCAAAAAAAGCAGAAATAATAAATGCCTCCTGTTCAGATCATGATGCAGTAAAAACTGTAATCAGTAACAATTTATGGAAAGACAAAAAATTAATTGGAAATTAAATAATCTAATTCTTCTAAAGGAGTGGGTCCAAAAACAAATTTTAGAAACATTCAGTGGTTTAATTAAAGAGAATGACAATGAGAAGACAACATCTCAAAATTTATGGGATAAAACCAAAGCAGTATTTAGGGAAAATTTTATAGTATTTACATCAATGAAAAAGAGAAAAAGCTAATCAATGAATTGGGCATACAATGAAAAAAAAAAGCTAAAAAAAGAACAAATTAACAATCTCCAATTAAACACTAAATTGGAAATCCTAAAAATCAAAGGAAAAATGAACACAACTGAAAGTAAGAGAATTATTGAACTAATAAGACGAGGGTTTTTTTTATGAGGGGGAATAAAAAATAAAATATTGACTAATTTCATTGTTCAAAAAAGGAAAGAACATCCAATTACCTGTATTAAAAATGAAAAGAATCACTGCACCTTCAAAAAGGAAAAAGGTGACTGCTCCCCCAATGAAAAGGAAATTGAGCAAACATTAGGAAATATTTGCCCAATTTATGACAATACATCTGACAATCTATGTAAAATGGATGACTATCTATAAAAATTGTTTAAGTCCTTCAGTATTGGCATGAGAAAGTTCTGTCAATTCTTCCTGGATTGGAACAGTCTTTTTTGACCTTGTGGTGCTAGGCACTGTGCAGTTTCTCACTAATCCCATTGGATTTAGTGGTCTCCTTAAACTTGTGGCTCTTTTGTTCCCTTCTCCTAGAATCAGACAGAATCATTAATCATAGTCTCATAATATTTACAATTCATGGCAGGTTTCCATAGCTTTATGGATATGCATTAATATTAAATTTATATTACTGTAAAATAAAAAACTATTAACATTGATTATATGTACTTTAAGTACAAAAAATGAGAAAAAGGTAAAAAGTCAATTATTCTATAAAAAAGGAAAAGCAATAAGAAAAGTAAAAATTCAGGGAAAAATACAATGTTTTTTAAGTAAAAGAATGTTTAAAAATCAAAATTACATATATATAGCTTAGATTTAGTGAAAGATCTTTTACCCAAAAATCAGATCCATTTCTTGTATAAATAAAACAAAACCTAGACCCCCATAATATAATTCTGGGGTATTGTTTCTTTGTATTTGTAATTAGTTATTCCAACTGATGCTCAGAAATTATACAAATAAATTAATTTATAACAGTTTCAAATTAATTTTCATTGAAACAACACTTGGGGTGGGTACAGTTTCTCAAGTAAACAGTTATACTTGCTATACACATTCAAATTTCTGGGGCTTCAATTAATATATCACTTTGCTTGGATTATAGCAAAAGGAGGGAAGGGAGTATAACATTGTTTGACTTCAGGTAAGAGTCAGGGATTATTTATCAGTGATATCTTTCTTTTGAATCCAAATCAAGGATCCACAAATGAATAATATCCGTTGCAAATCCAATGACTTTTACCTTAAACAGTAATTATTACTAATAGCATTTGAAAGGTTTCCAAGATTGACAATGAAATGTTACAATGAAAAACCATATTGTTACAAAATGTCATAGACAAATTTTCTTTTCAACAATTTCTCAGTGAATAAATAATCTGGTAATTCTTTCCAGAAATACAGAAAAAAGAGTTAACAACTTGCTTGGAATTAAGTTTTCATTAATGTTATCTTGAATAGAGAGGATTAAGGTAGGGGCTGGTTATTCACTTAACTCATTGTGATAGTCAATTTACTTTAAACTTTTAGTTTATAATACAAATCATATATTATTGCAAATAGGCATGATCAATTTTTAACAAATAGCTTTTACACATAGTTTACATTTAAACATATGTTTTCAGTTTTCACAAAGTAAGGTACATGTTTTGATAACATTCAATAACAATATTGTTAAAACCCAATATTTGTATCAGCTTTGCTTGCAACATTATTGAATTACCTTTCCCTTTAACTATTACATTTTGTCCTCCATACTAATCTATTTAATTAACTTTTAAGGACTAGTGAAACAGTAAACACAGGAGGCATAATCTGACTAAGATCTAGTGCCTTAAAGCATAGATTTGAATTGAACAATGATTACTATACATTGCATTTTGTAATAGTATTTGAAACAGAGATAACTACTTAAGTTGAGCTAGATTTCTGTAAGTTACAAAATTAACATTAACTCCTTATTAATTTTTTCACTTTACTGAGTTTTGAGTTGGTAAAAACTGTCACTCTTCAATAATTACTATTCCTTCCTGTTTCTTTTACAACAGGGCCTTTGTTTTTACTCATAAGTATAATTTTATTACAACTTGCATGTCATATATTAGATTATTAATTTTATACATTGTTCATAATTAAAATGAATTTTTTATCTTAATTAAATACAAATGCTGTCCAAATTTTCTATATTTATAATAAACTGTATTCTTAAGGCAAATATTATTTTTGTGTTAACCAATTTTAGAAACTCCTATTTACTCTCTGACTTAGGGTGTAATAATTCTTAGTACTAGATCAAAGTTTATTCAAGTTGTCAATTAACATTTCAGGGGTTCTAAAATTATTTTTCTAAAATTCATGTAGAGTAACTTAACAATCATGTGACACTTAAACTTATTTTGTCTGTTATTTCAATTTCTGAAAATAATTATAGTCAGAGCCTCTCTCTTCTATGTGCAGAAGGGGTTAAATTATTTTTGAAAAGTCTCCAAGGCTGCAGCTGCTTTTCCCTCTGGCTGTGCAGCCTTATTGCTTTATGTCCTTTAACTCTTTACTTACTGCACTTATAAAATTTGCATGATTATTTTAAAACCTGATAATTACTTTCAAATGAATTTTATTTTAAACTTCACTACATCCAAATTGTCCCTGATTAAATTTCTTAATAACGTTTCCTACATATACCAATTATTCTGTCATACCCCTGCTTAAAGCAGAATAAAACCTGTAGTCTTGCCTCTTTATACTTTAGGACAATTCTACATACCTGATTAAATATTTCTTTTAAATTCTGAATTAGTATTCTTATATGCTTTATGCTTATATTTTGCAAACCTCAAATTCAGTTTGATAAGCATTTTTGGCAAATTTTATTATTTAAATCCATATTTCACACACTGCAAATCCTAATAGATAACTTTTCCAATATAAATTTTGTGCACATTTAAAATTAACTGAAATTCCACTTTCTAATTGGTAGTCAATAAATTTATACTATACCAACAGTACTTATTCAAAACTGATGATTCTGATCAGCTAAGAAAGTTTTAAATTGCACTTCTGTACCTCAGTACACAGTTCAGAATCATTGCTTTTCGTGTGAATAAGTTTTTTCTTAGATTGCATTTAGAATTCTTGGTAATTTTAATTAAATATATATCTCAGTATTTAACCTGTTAATAGAATTAGGTGGTGGGATCAAATCTGTCCCCCTTTTTTGTCTTTATGATTTCTGTGTTTCCTTACTTATGGCCAGT
>NW_025359167.1:0-6491 GCF_016433145.1 Gracilinanus agilis | reverse complement strand
TGGTGATGGAATACTATTGTGCTAAAAGGAATAATAAACTGGAGGAGTTCCAGGCGAACTGGAGAGACCTCCGGGAACTGATGCAGAGCGAAAGGAGCAGAGCCAGAAGAACTCTGTACACAGAGACTGATATACTGTGGTAAAATTGAATGTAATGGACCTCTTACCAGCAGAAATACAATGACCCAGGACAATTCTGAGGGATTTATGGTAAAGACGCTACCCACGTTCAGAGGAAGGACTGCAGGAGAGGAAACATATAAGAAAAACAACTGCTTGAACGCATGGGTCGGGGTGGACATGATTGAGGGTGTGGACTCGAAACTACCACACCAATGCAACTACCAACTATTTGGAAATTGGTCTTGATCAAGGACACATGACAAAACTTGTGGAAATGTGCATTGGCCATGGGTGGGGGGTGAAGGGGGGTGAAGGGGAAAGGAGGAGCATGAATCATGTAACCATGTTAAAAATGAATATTAATAAATGTTTAAAAAATTATATCTACATGTTATCTGAAAAAAAATAAAAGAAATTTTTAAAAGAAAGAAAGGACCTCAGAGTTCATCTAGTCCAGCGGTTCCCAAACTTTTTTGGCCTACAACCCCCTTTCCAGAAAAAAATATTACTTAGCCCCCTGGAAATTAATTTTTTAAATTTTAATAGCAATTAATAGGAAAGATAAATGCACCTGTGGCCATCACCACTCTCCTGGATCGTTGCAACACCCACCAGGGGGCGGTGGAGCCCACTTTGGGGATCACTGATCTAGTCCAACTATTACAGAGTTCCAGAAAAGTAAAGAGACAACTAAGAATAGGTGAGGTTCAAACTCTGTCCCTCTGACACCAAATACAAAGCCCTCAAATATGGCCTTAAATACTTATTAGTTATGTGACCCTGGGGAGTCACTTAACCTTGTTAACCTCAGTTTCTTCATCTATAAAATGAGCTGGAGAAGAAAATGGCAAATTACTTAGTATCCCTGCCTAGAAAACCCCAAATGGGGCCACAAAGAGTCAGATATGACTGAAATGACCAGACAACAATGGCAGAGGCAGAGGCTGTGATTCCCAACTGGGGTAAACCTCAAAAGGGATTAGTTGTTATTTTCCAGATGGCTGGTTTTTTACTGAGACTTCTCTAAGACAGCCTTGTTTTATGGTCTGAAGGCACCAGCCAGGATCCCTTCTTTTCTATTCAATTCATTTCTATCAAAAATATTTATTCCAGGTTTACTATGAGCAAGGAATTGTGCTCTGGACTGGAGACACAAAGTCAAAAATGGAAACAATCCCTGCCCTCAAGGAGTTTACATTCAACAGTGGGAATAGGAAGGATGCACTATATACCTAGATCAATATATGCAAAAGTTTTTGTGTCCAGCCCCATGATTTTGTTGTACAAAACAAAGCAAAACTCCCTTTGTCAATAAAGATCTGCAACAGTCTTGCAAGTTACAGTATCAAGCCAACATGTGTTCTAGGGACATAAAAGAGGTGGAGTGACTTGCCCAAGGTCATACAGACAGTAACCATCTCTTCCAGGGCTTAAATATAGATCTTCCTAAATCCAAGGCCAGCTCCATATCCACTACTTTACCTTGCCCCTCATATTTATTCAGTTATTGCAGTCATACCTAACTTTTTGTGACCCCATTTAGATTTTCCTGGGCAGAAAATACTAGAGAACTTTGCCATTTCTTTCTCCAGCTCATTTTGAAGATGAGGAAACTGAATTGAGCAGGTTTAAGTGCCTTGTCCAGGGCCACACACAGCTAGTAAATGTCTGAGGTTAGATTTGAACTCAAATAAGTCTTCCCAACTCCAAGCCCAGTATTCCATCCACTGAGCCACTTACAAAATCATAAAAAGTAATTCCAACAGGGAGAGAGCATGAGCAACTGAAGCTGGGGGGGGTGCATATCAGGAAAAAAATTAATGTAGGAAGTGGAAATCAAGTTAGGTTTCAAAGAAAGCTAGGAATTCTGAGAGCTAGAAGGTAAAAGCGAGTGGATTCCCTACAATGCCCCATCTAGGCAGCTTGGTAGCATGGTGGAGAGTGTCAGGAAAGTCTGAATTAAAATCCAGCCTTAGACACTTATTGTGTGACCCTGGGCAAAGCACTTAACCTGTTTGCCTTAGTTTCCTCAACTGTAAAATGAGGATCATAATAGCACCTACCTCTCAGGTAGTTGTGTGGTTGTTAGATTGTGAGAATCAGATGAGATAATATTTGTAAAGCACTTAGCACAGAGCTTTCTGCTTTTGTTCTCTTCCCCCTTCCTGCAAAGGCAGAGAGATGGGAGATGGAACATCATGGGTGAGAAACAGAGAGGAGGCTAGTTATACTGTTCAGAATTCAGAAAGGAGAGTTATGTTTTTAAAAAAGTAGGAAGAATTCACTCTAGATTCAGAGAACATAAGTTCAAATCCTACCTCTGATGTTTATTCCCTATGTGACCTTGGGCAAGTCTCTTAACTTTCTCAGGCTTCAGGTTACTTATTTATAAAATGGGATTGGGCAAAATGGCTCCTAAGGCTCCTTCCAGCTCTAGATCTATGATTGTGGAAGATCTTAAATGCTAGGACGCTGCATTTTATCCTAGAGGTCATCAGGAGTCATCGAATGGTTTCTATTTGATTTGGGTTGTTTTGTTTTTTTTTAAGCAATGTAGGGGCATAACCAGATGTGTGTTTTGGGGTCATCAGTTTGGCAGTTCTTTGAAGGATGGATTAGGAAGGGGAAAGAATGGCAAATGGAAGGCTACTGTAATAGTGTATGCAAAAGGTGATGCACTCCTATAGCTATGGGAATGGAGAGAAGGGGATGGATGGAAAAAGCTTTGTAGGACTATCAATGAGCATTGGCTACAGAGACGATATTAAGGATGAAGAGAGAGAGGAGAGTAAAAGATGAACCCTGGATGGCATGAAAGATCCTGGTACTCTCAACAGAAATAGGAAAATTTGGAGGAGGGATAGATAATCCTTTATTTTGCTTTTAAGGCTGGGCCTTCCCTAATCATTTTCCTCCTCACTAGCAAACCACTTCTGCCCCTCCTGCTCAATACTTAGTCTGTGCTGTCTTCACTAATTAATCTTCTGTCCTCAATTATTCCATTTCTCAATACAGAAGGCAACCTGGCACAATGGAGAGACTACTAGTCCTAGAGAACCTTGGTCAGAATCTTAGCTCTACCCAAAGGGCTTTAAAAGACCCATATTGCTGGCTTTGTTCCTGGAAGAGATAATAAGGGAAAAGACTTGTACAAAAATATTTATAGCTACACTCTTTGTGGTGGCAAAAAATTGGAAAATAAGGGGGTGTCCATGGATTGGGGAATGGCTGAACAAATTGTGGTATCTGTTGGTGATGGAATGCTATTGTTCTGAAAGGAATAATGAACAGGAGGAATTCCATGTGAACTGGAAAGACCTCCAGGAATTGATGCAGAGTGAAAGGAGCAGAACCAGGAGAACATTATACACAGAGACTGATACACTGTGGTACAATCGAAGGTAATGGACTTCTGTACTAGTAGCAATGCAATGATCCAGGGCAATTCTGAGGGACTTATGAGAAAGAACACTATCCACATCCAGAGAAAGAACTGTGGGAGTAGAAACACAGAAGAAAAACAACTGCTTGATCACATGGGTTGATGGGGATATGATTGGGTATGTAGACCTGAAAGGACTACCCCAGTACAAAAATTAATAATATGGAAATAGGTCTTAATCAATGACACATGTAAAACCTAGTGGAATTGCTCGTTGGCTATGGGAGGAAAGGGAAAGAACATGAATCATGTAACCATGGAAAATTATTCTTAATTAATTAATTAATTAATTGGATAAATTTAATTTTTAAAAAATCTTAGCTCTACTACTTTGTGTGACCTTGAGCTGGCAAGTCACTTCCCATCCCCAGTCCTCAGTGACTTTATTTGTAAAATGAGGAGGTAGAATTAGATGAGCTCTAAGATCCCTTCCAGCCTTAAAACTATGCTCTTTTGAACTTATATGAAAAGTCAATCTGCATGAGTTTTCTGTTTCTTGGTAGGAAAGAAGGAAATAAGCTTGTATTAAGCACCTATTATGTGCTAAGTGTTTTACAAACCTGGGAGGCAATAATAATAATCACAGGAAACATTTAAATAGTGCTTACTATGTGCCAAACACTATACAATGATTAGGCAAACAGAGGTTAAGTGACTTGCTCAGGGTCTCACAGTTAGTAAGGATCTGAAGCTGGATTTCAACTCATATATTCCTAACTCCAGGACCACTGTCCTATCTACTAAACCACCTAGCAATCTTTGGCAAGGGTTCTTAAAGTATCACTTTTTCCCCCTTTCTCCACCTTATTCTACTTTCCCTGTGATAAACATTACAGAAATTTGTACACAGTGGGGATGCATATTGGCCAACAGATTTATTTTTAAGTGGTTTTTTAAATCTAGTTGTTGTTTTAAAAAATTAACCCCTCTCTTTCCTCTAGATATTCTTTCTTCAGACTCACCAACCCCTTCCTAATTGACCCTAGGTCATGAAGGATTTTATTAACTTTCCCTTTAGTACCTATTCCCATGAGGTGATGTGGGAAGGAGCAGGGAGTTAGGGGGTATCTATCCCAGTTGCTTTAACTTGGATCCCTGTTCCTGATATCATTCTCTGCCCATTCATCTGTAACCAAACAATTTCACCCATCTGCTCAACCCAATTCAACAAGTATTTATGAGAACTCAACACATGCTCAGAATTCCAATGAAACATATGACCACATTTCCTGTCCTAGAGGAGCTTACCATCTTCTCAAGGAGATGATCAGGGATTAATAATGGCAATATTAGGTTAGTCGGTCAGTCAATAAACATTATGGGGAAGGGAATAAGCATGTATTGATCAATTATCATGTGCCAGGTGCTGTGCTAGGCACTGGGAATACAAAAAAAGAAAAAAACAAGTAGTTCTCAAGAAGCTCCCTGTATAAGGGGAAAGGGCTCACAGTACAAGGAGGAGGGGCTCTCAGCATAAGAGGAAGGAGCTCCAAGTATAAGGGGAAGGAGTTTCAAGTATAAGGGGGAAGGATAAAGGGTAGAGGCTCTCAGTACAAGGGAAAAAGGCTCCCAGTATAAGAGGAAGGAGCTCCAAGTATAAGGGGAAGGAGGTCCAAGTATAAGGGGAAGGGACTTGCAGTATAATAATGGGAGAAACATCCTTCAAACAACCACATACAGACAAGTTGTATAGAGGATAAATTAAAAATAATCTCAGAGGTTAGGCACTAGAATTAAGAGGCTGAGAAGATGCTTCCTTTAGAAGATCCTCCTTGGATGGCTTCAAGTTTAGTGTTCTTAGTTAATAAGCCTTTTTTTAAGGGCAGCTAGGTAGTGCAGTGGATAGAGTGCTGGGCCTATAGGCAGGAAAACTTGAGTTCAAACTCAAAACTTGAGTTCTGGCCTCAGACATGTATAAGCTGTTCCATCCTGGGCAAGCCATTTGTTTGATAAGGAATGTTTATAAAATGAGCTGGAGAAGGAAATGGTTCCAATATCTCTGCCAAGAGAATCCCAAAATGGGGTAAGGAAGAGTCTGAAAGGGCCAAACAACAACTAGGTGCCAGGTACTGTGCTAGGAATACCCCCCCCCAAAAAAAAGAAGGCAAAAGACAATACCTGTTCTTAAGGAGCTCACAATGGAATGAGAGGAACAACAATTATGTTCAAACAAGATATGAGGGAAATATTCAATAGAACAGTAAGCATAAAAGTTAGGAATGTGATATAAGATTATAAAAGTATATTAGAGGAGTAGTTAGGTGGTTCAGTGGTTTGAGAGCCAAGCATAGAGACAGGAGGTCTTGGATTCAAATGTGACCTCAGACATTTTCTAGCTGTGTGACCCTGGATAAGTCACTTAACCTCCATTGCCTAGCCCTTACTACTCTTCTGTCTTGGAACTGAAAGCATTGATTCTAACAAGGAAGGAAGGAAGGAAGGGAGGGAGGGAGGGAGGAAGGAAGGGAGAAAGGAAGGAAGGAAGGAAGGAAGGAAGGAAAGAAGGGAGGAAAGGTTCTTGTAGAAGGTGGGATTTCAGCTGAGACTTGAAGAAAGCCAGGAGGCAGAGATGAGGAGGAAGAGGAGCTGTCAGCACCTTAGGAGTCATCTAGTCCAACTCTTATATTATAGATGAGAAAACCTGAGGTTCTGAGATGTTAAGTGACCAGAATGAGAAAACACAGGGAGTAATTGCAGAGTCAGGATTTGAACCAAGACTCATTGACTCCAAATATTCACATTTATAAAGCTCTTCAAGGTCTGCTAAGAGCTTTCCCTATACTCTATCCCTGTGAAGTAGTTACCTGAAGCACAATTATCCCCATTTTTAGAAGACTGAGCCTGCAGCCACAAATTAATATATTTGTGGGTGGACACCTGAGAGGGAAATTAGAAACCAAGGGAAAATGGGTGAAGAGGAGAGAGA
>NW_025359166.1:0-2899 GCF_016433145.1 Gracilinanus agilis | reverse complement strand
TCCTTCCTTCCTTCCTTCCTTCCTTCCTTCCTTCCTTCCTTTCCTTCTTCCTTCCTTCCTTCCTTCCTTTCCTCCCTCCCTCCCTCCCTCTCTCTCTCTCTCTGTCTCTCTCTTTCCTCAACTTCTTGAATTCAAATCTGATCTCAGACTTGCTTTGTGACCCTGAACAAGTCACTTTACCCTCTTGGTCTCTGTTTCCTCATCTATAAAAAGAGCTGGAGAAGAAAATGGCCAACTATTCTAGTATCTTTGCCAAGAAAACCCTAAATGGTGTCACAAAGAATCTAATACAGCTGAAATGACTAAACAAAAAAAGGAACCCCAAAGATTTGTGGGTGTGGGCTGGAATTCAAACCCAGATTTCTGATTCCAATTTGCTCATTAGCATGAACCCTGGTCTTTGCTACTGAGGTGTCATGGCCAAGAAATCCATTGCCCATACGGCCCATCCAAGCCATCTGGAACGACATGTCAGAAGACGTGTGCTCAGAGATGCAGAGCTCTGGGGAGGTTGCCACAGAAATGCAGCCGCAGGGAGGAGCTCTAGCAAAGTCCCCCACCCACTCCCAAAGAGAGTGATAGACTTTTTTATACCCTAAGGGAAACAATTTGTTGTTTTGAAGGCTGTCTATAACTGTCCTTACAGGCAAGACAAAGGGATTTATTTTCTCTCAAGTGAGCCTTGGGAGGGAGGAGAAGCTTCTTCAGTTATCTGAGACATCTTTTCTCTCTTCCTGCTCAGCCTTGCAAAACAAAAGGAAAAGAAAATAAACTCCACTTTTAAGATGGTCACCCCTATCAAGAGAAGGAAAAAATGCAGGGTCCCAACTTTCCTTATGTACACAGCGGGATCAGGCAGTGTCCCACAGCTCCTCCTGGTGTCACACTCATGCTATCGCATCCCTGCTCCACAATCACTCAGCAACGCATTTCAGGTGGTATTATCCCATGGTTACAAAGTTTAGGAGGGACCAAAGGAGGGATCTGAATCCAGAACTTCCTGATTTCCAGTTATCTCCATGACTTGGGGGCCGGAAAGGATGATCTCTATAGAATGTAAGCTCCTTGAGGGCAGGGACTCCTTCCCTTTTGTATTTATATTTAAACCCTCACCTTCCATCTTAGAGTCAATACTGTGTATCAGCTCCAAGGCAGAAGAGCAGCAAGGGCTAGACCATGAGGGTTAAGTGACTTGCCCAGGGTCACACAGGTAGGAAGTATCTGAGGCCAGATTTGAACCCAGAATCTCCCATCTCTAGGCCTGATTCTCAATCCACTGAGCCACCCAGCTGCCCCCAGGTAATAGATTCTTTTTTTTTTTAATTTTAAACCCTTAACTTCTGTGTATTGACTCATAGGTGGAAGAGTGGTAAGGGTAGGCAATGGGGGTCAAGTGACTTGCCCAGGGTCACACAGCTGGGAAGTGTCTGAGGCCGGATTTGAACCCAGGACCTCCCGTCTCTAGGCCTGGCTCTCAATCCACTGAGCTACCCAGCTGCCCCCGGTAATAGATTCTTAATAAATGTTTGTAGATGGATTGATTGACTGGAAAGGCCATCCCTTAATCTCTGACTCTGCCCCAGACTGAGGAGAAACTTCTTCTTCTCCTTCCTGCAGCCCCTCCTCCTGGCTCCCTTCAGTTCCACAGTTGAATTACCACTGGCTTCCTTCCTCAGGGACCCAGAAGCCCCCTCCCCTTCTCTTTTCTCCGCTCCCCATCCCCCCACTGTGACAGCTGGTCTCCTGCTCTCCAGGAAACACAACAAACCATAAAAATCCAGGAGAGAGGCCTAATTATCTCTGCTCCTTTCAGGAAACACCAGGAGTTTGTGCATCGAGAGCCACAAATAAAGCCAGCGGGAAGCCCACAGATCCGGGCAGGGAAGCTGGGTGGGATGGGTCGAGTAAAGAGGAAGTTACCCGCCTGCTCGACTTCTGATTCTCCCACGGGAGACGTGACCTGAGTGCCGGCTCCTCTCCCACTTCCCCTGCCCTTGCCCCAGGGAGTTGGGTGCCACCTGCGACGGCTGGGCCTAAGGCCTCTGGGACCCGAGCCCGTAGCCCCCCAAGAGCTATCACACCAACCAGCGCCCCCCCTCCGGAGATCTCATCTCAGCCGGGGCCCCTCCGTAGGCCCTGCTATTATTCTGGTCATCTTTATTATGGGCGTTATGACGGCCAGAAGCTGGGTGACCCTGGGCGAGTCATTGAACCCCATTTGCCACAGTTTCCTCACCTGCCAAATGAGCTGGAGAAGGAAAGGGCAAACCCCTCCAGCACCGTCCCTGTTCCATACAGGGAGGCGACATACACAAATTATCATGGATTTCGATCTGGAAAGGATGGGAGACGCCATCCAACCCAACCCCATCAATCCGCAGGAAAACGAAAGACCAGAGAAGTGAAGGAATTTATCTCAGGACACAGAGCTAATGAGGGACAAAAGCGGGATTTGAACCCAGGACCTCTGACTCCAATGTCCAGTCTGCAGAGGGACCTTGTAGGTGACTGACATATTCCAGGACTCTTCAGGTCAGCTGAAAATCACGCATGCTGACCACCTCCATCATTCAATCAGCATTTCTTCTATGAACCGAGCTGGACCCTCTCTTAGAGCGCCGAGCCTCGTAGACTTTGGGGCCATTAGGAATGGCTAAATAGCTTTCATGAAACCCAGACAAGACCCCTGGTTTCAAGCAAGAACGCTGGACAGAGCCCGACGGGGAGCTCACTACCAAAGGCTCACCTAAGCTTCTGGGAGCAAGAAGGAGAATGATTGGTTGAAGGGCCGCCAGCCTCTCCTGGGAAACATGGCGCGCATTTAGCGTGTAACTGAAATTTTTATTTGACATATTTTTCTGCCTTTATTCTCCATTGCCAGTCGGGTGTACCTGAACTC
>NW_025359165.1:0-1738 GCF_016433145.1 Gracilinanus agilis | reverse complement strand
TATCTATCTATCTATCTATCTATCTATCTATCTATCTATCTATCTATTAGTCTATCTATCTGTCTGTCTGTCCATCATCTATCTATCTATCTATCTATCTATCTATCTATCTATCTATCTATCTGTCTCTATCTGTATCTGTCTTAGAACAGTATATAAATGCCAGTTGTCATCATCATAATATGTGAATCATATGTTTTCGTAGATTCCTAGGACCTGGAACTGCAAGAGACCTTAAAGACCATCTATTCTGGTCTCATTCTACGGATGAGGAAATGGAATGTCTGCTCAGGGAAGTTACTTATCTAAGGCAACCCAGCGAGCAAGTTTCTTGGGCTGAGGTAGAGCTCACTGGCTCCTTTTATCTCACCTGGTGAGCTACAGTGTGGTGTGAATGAGGGGATCTTTGTCTCTCAGGCTTCCTTGCGTGGTCCTCCGGTGACTTAGCCTGGAAGGTGCTACAGATGAAACCAATCCCCTAGGGCAGGTCCGGCAGGGGTTTTGAATACGAAGACTCCATAGTGTTACAGGGGAGAAAGATACTCCTGGTAGTCTGGATTTTTAGCATCAAAGCCCCCATCCTTACAACTGGGAACTTGAGTATATCCAATGACAGATTGTTGGGATGACAGCTGATGGTATGACTTCCCATAACAGCTACGCCCTAATGGTATATCCTTTGCCCCGAGTCGGCTCCTGAAAAGCCACACACCTGTCCTACCTAACAAAATCAGGTTTCCAACTTTCTAATACTACTAATCATTTTGTAGTCTATTCTATCAGTACCGTCCATGCTCCTGGATAATGAGCTGGGACCAGGATTAATGATAGGAGGAAGAAAGCAGGATATGATCAAGGATCTCAAGCCTCTCCTTTAACACTGAGCATTAACCAGGTGATACTATTTTCACAGCTTGGGAATCACGGAATGCCAAAATATGGAGAAGAATCAGCATTCTCAGTGGCCTGAAGGATGGTGAAAGACACCCACCCAGTGTAATCCTGCCGTCTATTCCCAGGGATGACTTGTGCTCTAGGCTGAAGACTTCCAAGAGAACATCCTCCTTTAAACACTTTCCTTCGGGGAATTTACAAATTCTGACAGCTGCCTAGGAACCAGATCTGCTCTGCAAAGGCACATTATGAGAAACAATAGGGAAGAAAATGACATCAATAAAAACATTTAAAAGAAAAGAAAAAAGAAAAACAACAGGAAAAAACAGGGATGGAAACTTCCATTTCTGGGAAATTGAAATGAGGGGTTCTAATCTGTATTATCTTTGAAGCCTAACAACAGAAGCTAGCCTGGAGACTTGAGTTTTAGTCCAAGAATAGAAAAGGATCACAAATCTAGACTTGTTTCTTGCCTTTTCCTAACTACTTGGTGCTCAGGGACCACACCAGCAGAAAGAACCCCCAATGTGAACTGGAAAATCTTGTGTTTCATTCCAGCTCTGCTCCTGGATGGCCTGTGTGACCTTGGATGAGTCATCTCTTAATCTACCTGAAAAGAATCATATTGTACATTCCTAACTAGAGAGAGACAGAGACACAGAGAGAGAGGTGGGGAAGGGGAAGAGAGAGACAGAGAGACAGAAACAGAGAAAGAGAGAGAGGGAGGGGGACAGAGAGACAGAGAGACAGAGGAAGAGAGGGAGGGGAAGAGAGAGAGAGGTAGTGAAAGAGAGAGGGGGAGAGAGAGAGAGAAAGAGAGAGAGAGAGAGAGAGAGAGAGAGAG
>NW_025359164.1:0-2606 GCF_016433145.1 Gracilinanus agilis | reverse complement strand
GGGGGGGGGGGGGGTTGAAGGGGAAAGGTGGAGCATGAATCATGTAACCATGTTAAAAATGAATATAAATAAATGTTAAAAATAAAAAAAAATAAAAAAATGTGAGAAACTAATAATTCCTTATTTTAATCTCAGAAAAATGTTGCTTTTCATTTTTATATGCATAGTTACACTGGCTAGTAGAATGGTTTGTAGTACCTTTACTTTATAATTAAATGTTATCCTGTAGCTTATCCTGAAATAAGGAAAATATTGATAATGTCAAGGTATCAGACAATTTAAAATAAATTTCTTTCCTATCCTATATATATATATCAGTTATATAAATTTGTTGCTCCTTATGACATTCCTGTACCTTTTTATTAGTTTATCTCCATATCTAGAATGTTCTCCTTTTTTGTGTCTTTTAATAAAAGAATGATGCTAATAATCCCAACTTAAGAATTTCCTGCATAAAGACTTTTTTGTCTTCCATGCTGCTTCCTTGTTTCCCTCCAAAGTTGTTGTGTATCACTAGGTCTAAATAATTTCAAATAATTAATGTCTTAAAGTTGTTCCATGAATTAAAATTTGTTCTATTTGAAGTTATAGTTATGTAAAATATTGTAATTGATTCCAGACAAATGGAAATGAATTAACATAATGTGATCACTTCAGGGATTTTATTGCTTGAATATTAGGAGATTAATAATTTAAAAAATTAATACTATAATTCCAAATTGCTCTTCAAAATGGCTGAATCCATTCACAATTCAATCAATAGAGTATTGATGTCCTCATTTTTCCACATTAACTCCAACAGTTGTCATTTTCCCTTTATTTTTAGCCAATTTAACAGGTATGAGATGATATTTCAGAGTTGTATTATTTTACATTTGTCAGATCAATAAGGATTTAAATCATTTTTCATATGCCCAGAAGTTATAAAACTGTGTATATTTTTGACACATCAATGCTGATATTAAGTTTGTTTCCTAAGGTGATCAAGGAAAAAAGAAAAATAACTTATATTTCATAAAATATTTATGGCAGCTATCCTTTTGGTCACAAGGAACTGGCAATTGAGAGAATGCCCATCAATTAAGCGATAGCTAAACAAATTGTGGCATTTGATTGCAAATGAATATGATTGTGGTATAAGAAATGATTAGCATTTTAGTTTAAAAAACAAAAAAATTATGGAATGGCCCACATGACCTTTTGAAGAGTAAAATGAGCAGAACCAAGAGAATATTATATACAGCAATAGTAATATTGTTTGAGGAATAACTTGTATATTTCTACATGAAGTGAAAGAACTGATAAAGAGAAAAAGCAAGATATTTATATACAAATATATACATATATTTCTGAAGATATATATTTGTCAAATGTTGTCTTTTCTAGTATGGAGAAGAGAGAGATGGAAAGAGAATGATACCTGGGAATTTTAATGTAACAAAAATGTAAATATATGCTTCTTAAAGTTATTATACTTTATATCAAAGCAATTGTACAAAGTACAAAAATTAGTCCCTGTCCCCAAGATTATTATGTTCTTTAGAGGTGATAAAATATACACACTAATATAGGTAAAGAATATATATTTTATTTTTAAGGTATTTTATTTTCACAATTGCATGTCATAACTTTCAACATGCATTTATGAAATTATAAGATTCAAATTGTCTCCTTTTCTCTTCCTAGAGATGGTAAGCAATTTGATTTGGGTTTTATATGTATTTTCTTGTAAAACTCATTTCCATATTGGTTATTGTTGTAAGAGAACACTAATATAAGACCACAACCCCCAAATAAAAACATAAATAAACTAATGTGAAAAATAGTATGCTTTGATCTGCATTCCAACTCCAACAGTTCTTTCCTTGGAGGTGGATAGTGTTCTTTGTTTTAAGTCCTTCAGAATTGCCCTAGATTATTGTATTATTAAGAGTAGCTAAGTCTTGCATAGCTAATCGTCTTACAATATGGCTGTTATTACGTACAATGTTTGCTTGGTTCTGCTTATTTCACTCTGTATTAGTTCACATAGGTCTTTGAAGTTTCTTCTGAAAACATCCTGTTCGTTATTTCTTATGGTGCAATCGTTTTGCATTACTATCATACCCCATAATCTATTCAGTCCTTCCCAATTCTTTCTTCTTCTAATTCTTTGTCACCACAAAAAGAGTAGTTATAAATATTTTTGTACAAATAGGTCCTTTCCCCTTTTTAATTATCTCTTTGGGATACAGAGCTAAGAGTGGTATTACAGGATCAAAGTAGACAGTTTATAGCTCTTTAGGCATAGTCATAAATTACTCTCTGGAATGGTTGTATCAGTTCACAACTCCACTAATAATGTATTAGTGCATTAGTGCCTTAATTTTTCCACATGCCCTCAAAAATGTATCTCTTTCCTTTATTGACATATTGGACAATTTAATAGTCACAATGTGATATAGATTGAGTTATTAACAACATTTCTTTCATACAATTATTGGTAACTTTGATTCCTCTTTCTAAAAATGGCTTATTCATATGCTTTTGACTGTTTTTCAATTGTGGATTTACATGTATTCTTATAAATTTAATTTAGTCATATATATATATATAAACATATATAT
>NW_025359163.1:0-1383 GCF_016433145.1 Gracilinanus agilis | reverse complement strand
AGCACATGGGCCCTTGCATTTTACCCCAAAGGGGAAGGGGAAAGAAAGGCTACTCTTCAAACAGGAAGTAGAATGGCAAGCATGGCCCGCATTGCCTATTTCAAACAGATCCCAGTTGTGGGATGATTTTTCTTCCTATTGTAAGAAATAAAATTAATATAGAAGATAAAATTTAAAATATCATTGTTTCAAAGGGTTTATTGAAAGACATTTAGAAAAATGAAGCCACATGCCTGTTGAGTTATTTTAAAGGGACCCGCCATTTACCTGTTCCTCCCATCCTCCTGCTTCTCCATGATTGCAAAAAAATTAAAAAAAAAAAAGCAAGCCAATCCCGAAACTCACGATTTAACCTCTTGTTTATGTTATTAGGTAATTGCCTACATTATTTATGTAATCCAGGAATCATGGAGCTTGAAAGAGCTCTAAATGTCCACAGGAAGTTTAGATCAGGGACCTCAAAATTAGTTCAAGGACTCCCAAATTTCCAATATCACATTATCATTCCTTGCAATTATCCTGCCTGGGACTCAGGGGAGAAATTCATCTTCCTACAACTCATTACCATTTGGGCCTGCTCAAACTATAAAATATATCCAATTTGGGATTCCTCCACACTATGCCCAATGCAAAATTCTACCTCACTATGGGAAATCCCAGAGCTCAGATAAAAGGAACTTGAATGGATAAAGAAAAAAACTTTAAAAGTCTTGTAAATACTTTGCAAGAAGTCATTTTGACCAAGCATGATTGTCAGTTACTAAGTTGAAACACAGAACACAGAGGGCATTTGAGCTGGCATGAGACCAAAAAGTCAGTTGAGATGTGGCTATATAAGCAGCAAAACTCAAAACATCAGGGTTTCAATCTGGAGATACTGGTGGGAGGAGGACAGGTCATCTCAGGATTGTCTCATAGCTAGATTTAGGTGCTCAATCTGTTCATAGACTGTTATGTCTGTGCATATCAGCATCCAGCTTCAGTTATTAAACATCTATTAATCAACACCAACTTAAATACCAACCAGAATATCAAGTACAAAAGCCTGAGATAAACCTTTCAAGCAATTATGGTCAGGCTTCTGGCCTGACCAGGCAGCTGGCCAAGCAGGCTTCAAGATACCAACTGTTTAGTTATACTGAAGATTTACCATTCCATCAATACATATGAGATAAGGTGAGATAAGGTCTAGGATTTACCTTTAATCCCTCTTTCCTCAAAATTCACCCCAATCCTTTTCTTTACCTTATTTATTACCATTAAATTAGTTGATATAAGAAACTACCACAGACCTAGTTTATTCTCAAAGTTCCAAGGAAGTTGTCAGTTAGAGATCCAAACTGGTGAAGGGAAACTTCATAATCATTGATCTATTGAGTTAAT
>NW_025359162.1:0-2753 GCF_016433145.1 Gracilinanus agilis | reverse complement strand
GGAACCACAAACTCCATCAATTATCTTTTACAAAGAGATAGTTATTATGACTATATAGCAAAAAAGAACAGTCATTTCTCCCAACATGTACTGGTATCTTCTTCCCTGATCCACCTTGGTTCCAAAGGAGAGTGAGCTTGGACTTAGAGTAGTTTCTACATAGCATTCACTCTACAAAGTGAACTTTAAAATTCAGCAGACCTCAGTTTGGGGAAGACTTTGGTTTTCAGACTTCTAGTGGCTCCCCATGCCAATCTTTCAAAGCCTACAAGGCCACCACTATCTCTAACACAACCAAAAAGCAGGAAAATAAATGCAGAGACAAAGAACAAAAATTCATATTCATAGACCACATGTTGGCCTCTGATGAGAAAGCTCTGAGTCCTCTCCCCACCCAGAGATTTACAATTAGGCCTCTCTCCTCAAATACAGCCAAGAAGGGAAAGAGCCAAATAAAAGACTCACTTTGGCCTTTTTTCAATGCATTCCATTTCCAAAGGCAATCTTCAATCCACCTTTTCACCATGTGGTTAGCAGATAAATCTAGTTTCATAATGCCTACACATGCCCCAAGTTGAGAAGCAACACTCTTCCATTACACATCACTATGTCTTCCTAGAAGCAGGCTGCCCAACTTTTTCAACATGGGGTACTGCATCAACTGAATTTGCTATACATATTTACCAGCCCCAGCAAGAACTACAGATTATGCCTGAAGGACCTCAGCAGTTGAGTCATGGCATTTTCTTCTCAGGAGGACTAATTTTTCAAATGAGCTAATCTAAGATAAGCAAATCAGTACAATGTATAGTAATTAAGTGGTGATTGTCAGGCTCCTAAAAAATATGAATGAGCCCTTCCATTCCCATTTTGTACCTTGAGTGCTTTTAACAAATCATTTCTACAAATGAGAATAGAAGTATCTCTTTTTATTATTCCAGCTTATCAAAGAAAACATTCAAAAACTTGCATACACAATGAACTTTTTCCCTTAACTTCAAGACCTTATATATAATTATATGTACACTGTTCGAGGGTATTAATGTTATCAGGAACAGGATTTTTTAAAGCCACCATTGGAGAGTAGCATGATATGGTGGAAGGTACATCCTGGGAGTCCATAGGCCTGGATCTTAGTCTTTGCTCCATCACTCAAACAGGCTACTATCACGTCTCTGTTCTTCCAAAGAGTTTTCTCAACTGGAAAACATGAGGTTTAGGCTACATGACCTCTAAGTTGTCTCCTAACTCTGATACTTTATGTGGTAGAGGAAGGAAAGAGCAGAGCTCAAAAATTAGGGCCATAGCTCTATCACAGCATTGCCCCATTTGGAGGTGTCTGGGTTTCAGCTGGAAATATTTCCTCTTGTCTTCTTTCCTCCAGCCGTCTGCATTTCCTGTGTCCTGTACCTATTTCTGGGCCTCTGTTAGCACAAAATTCCTTCACCCTGCCCTGTACAGAAATCTAATACCATTCCCTGGAATATACTACTCCAGGGAATGCAAAGTGCAGCCTCAGAATGGAGACCTTGAACTTTACCAGATGAGAGAAGATTAGTCATGAGCTAGCACATTACACGATAGACAGTCACACCATGACTAACAGCCTTAAAGATGCAAGACTCTCTGATGCACATGGCCCTCCAGCATCCCTCATTATATGGCATGCTGCTCATCTGTGTCCAAAAATTACTTACCTCCTACACAAACTGGATGTTTTCTCATAACATAAGGCTGTAAATTATTGACGTCAGAAATGCCAAACACAAAACCTGAGGCTGCAAAAGGTTCACACAGCCTCATGAGCTATAATGAGTCTGGAAACTGGGCTTTCTGCTTTATCTTCCTGTCAGCAGCTTCATTGTGCTTAGAACACAGTGAACTCTTATGGACCAGCTGGTCAAAGAAAGGAAGTTTTGTGAGGTTTCATGTCAATTAGGAAATATTCTTTGCAAATCACAGATAAAATTACTAAATCACTGACAAATTGTCTAATATTAACTACCATCGCAGGAAACTAAAGGGAAAAATGGATTTCAGTTTGCAAATGCATTTGTGTTTGCTGATGGGCCTCATTTAATTTTTTTTCCAAGTACAGATTTGGATCCTACAAATTCTGTTTCTACTTTGGTCTAGCCCACAAATACAGAGAAACTTACTCATTTTGTAACTCTAAACATGCCAGACTATGCAGGCATTTAAAAGAATTGAAAGAACTGAAGGACCAGAGTCCATACAGTCCAGCTCTAGCATTAGCTACCATTTACAACAGGGATGACCCAACAATACAAAGCAAAAACCTAGTTGTTTTCAGTCACACATTTTAAGTAGGATTAGAGAAATTTCTGTAAACATGTTTTAGTCATTGAACCACTGTCTAATCATTTGTAGGAAGAAAATTCACTTGATATCTGCAAAGTATACTAAGAATATTAATAAGTAATGAAATAAACATAAGATATGTCAGGTCAAGGGCATACAAGAACATTCTTAAGCAGGCACATATTTTAACTGTCTTTGGTTCTCACTCCTAGTTTCTTTTATTTGTAATACATGAGTAATTTCTGATTCCAACAATAACTATATATTTCTTTCTCAGTACTCTGCCCCTATACTGAGATTGACTTTAGTCACCTGATGAAACATGTAAATAAGCTGAAGTTGGAGGTGGAGTTTAAAAAGCAGCTTTTGCAAAAGTAAAAAAAAGGGGGGGATAGATGTAGATAGATAGAGATAGAGATAGAGATAGGGAT
>NW_025359161.1:0-3477 GCF_016433145.1 Gracilinanus agilis | reverse complement strand
GATCTGTCTTCTATCTATTTATATCTATCTATATCTATATCTATATCTATATCTATGGAGGGAGAGGGAGGGAGACAAAGAGACAGAAATAGAGACAGAGAGAGAACCCCTAATCTGTCCACAAATATGCTCAAGCCAAAAGTTGCTTCAGAAGCCCTAGCCAGTGTCTTCTTGAAGAGAGTCTGAGAATGAGGCCCTACCATGAGCCTTAGGAGCTAGGGACAGTTCTAGAGGTCTCCTATTCTTCTCAATGTGGCATAACTTGCTCCCTTCCCACCTACTCCTAGGACTCAGTTTTCTATGATCTATCCAATACTCCTCCAAGGGATAGATAGCCCCCTGCATTCCTCCCACTTTTTCCTTTCTGCCCAGAACAGGCTTACTCAGACCTGATTATGGAGGAGTCCCCAACTCAAAGGCTATTAGGACCATGGCAGAGAATAAAATAAAGCTCAAAGAATAAAGAAAAAAGAAAAGAAAGGCAAGAAGAGGAAAGCAGAAGATGTCTGTGACTTTCTCCTTTCCCCAAGAGGATATATATGCATGTAGCTGGGTGATCCAGGACAAATTATTTCTGTTTGTCTCAGTTTCCTCAACTGTAGAATGGGGATAACAATAGTACCTTCCTCCCAGAATTGTGGTATGGATCAAATGAGATCATATTTGAAAGTTCTTAGCACTGGAACCTGACAGGCTCTATATAAATGCTATTTTATTATTATTAATTATAATATTGAAGTATAGTGCACTTTATAAAGCGAGTCTGGACACCAAGATCTTCAGATTGATGGAACCAATAGTTAATGATAATTGTACCTACTGGCCAGGGCAGTTTCCTAGTGAAGGCTGCCCCGAACTAAAATTGCAACCCAGTTTTTATAAGATGCAGATACAAGGCAAATGTTCATAAATGAGACATAACCTTGATGAAGTAGGCAAACTTTTTGTCTGGAAGCTTTTTAGTTAGTAGTGTGGGGTCTGGGACTTTCCATCATGTATCTTATCCTTGACTGTGAGGTAGTAAAGGGAGTTGCTTTCTCATGGATCCTGACTGTGTTATTTTGAGTTGACTGACCTTCACAGGAAAGATCATTTCTGATTTCTACTTTTCCCCAGGGAAAAACAGGTTTTCTGGACAATGACTTAGTTGACCTCACTTCAAATAAAGTTAAAAAAATAATAATAAAGTTCTTTTACTCTTAAGGTTCCAAATGGCTGAGTGAGGAGGCATGACAATGTTTTTCAGAGTAACATATTTTACTGCTACATTTATATCAAAAGGACCATAATAACACAGAACTATTCCCATGAAGCATGCTAATACATGGTGAGAACTTAATAATCTGGAGTTTCATTCTCTCAGACCCTGGAAAAAAGCACTTTAGAGGCTTTACCCATTTGTCTGTCATTATCAAAGTGGAGTGAGCAAATGTGGCACTTATCCTGAGTGCTATTAATTGGGTTCCCTTTAAACCTGATTCCTACGTAGCCTAAGTAGATACTTTTAACACATTCTATTCATGTGAAAATAACATGTCACATAGGAAAAGGAAAAAAAATATATATAAAATCAAATTTGTACTGATTGTGTTTCATTGCAAAATAGCAAACATCCCAAATATTGAACCAGATGGGTTTTTTTTTGCAAACCTCTAAAAAATGCCATTTTTTCCTTGAATGGCAAGTGAAGCACATTTCTGAGAAGAACATTAAGCAAAAGTACATCAATTAATTGGCAACACTTTCATTCAGCACCATTTTCTTATTTTTTGGTCTCATTTTTACATTTCTCTGTTGCATAGTGAACTTTTTTTAAGGTACAAAGGTTAAAAGTGGGGTATTTAGATTTTGTGGATATTTTTCACTCTCTAGGTACTAAGTAAAGTGACAGAAAGGGCTTTCTCCCCCTTACAAGAACATCAAAGTGCAATAAGTATTTAAACACATTCAAATCTTTGGCTGTCAGCATGTCAATCTGTGGCTGTCTCCACAGACTTAATAGATAATTCTGAAGTTCATGCCTCACCTGCTCAAAAATCTTCAAAAAAGACTCTCTTGTTTCTAGTTTAAAACATAAATTGTTCAACTCTGACATTTATGTTCAACAACAATCTGGTTCCAACTTATTTTTCTAGTTTGTTTTCATCGATTCTCTCGTGAACCTAATGTCCTAAAGCCAAGCAAGAAGAAGAGCTGTGGTTCCCTTAATATAACATTCAATCACACTGTTCCATATATTCCTCAGGCCTGAAATTAATTCTTTCCTCAGTTGCTTCAATTTCCTCATTTATACAGGAATAATAATAGTAATTGCTATTATATTTAAAATGATAAAGGCTGATATTATGAAGAAAAGTAATAATTTAATTAAAGCCATGTTAGTAGAATAAAATAGAATAAAATAGACCATGTGCCTGGCTAAGATCCATTCAAACTTCCTACCAGTCTGTACCTTCTCCCATCTTTACTACATAGCAAAAGAGAGATCATCTCAAGCCTGAATTCCGAATTTAAATCACGCTCTACATTGGTTCACGTTGGTTGACATCATCACGTCCAAAACCGGAAACCCATTGAACCATGGAAAATGTAGTCTTAAAGTCTCCCAAATGTCCACAGGAAGTTTGTCATTTAAAAGCTCAAAATGAGCCCCAAATACCTCTAAATAGAACCCCCCAAATTTCTAAATAACACATTGTACAACCAACTCCACAGAAAAGTGGTGAAGAAAGCACTTAGCAAACCTTAAAATGCCCTATAGGGGTTTTCCGGGTTAAGATGGCGGCAGAGTAAGAAGCAGCTCTTAACCTCTCCTGACCAAAACACACAAAACTCCTCAAGGGGACATAAAAACAAGTCCAGACGAACGGAGGAACCCCACAACAGGGCACAGCGTGGAAGGTACGTGGAATCGAGGCATTTCCATGCTATAAAGGGCTCTCACTAAATCGCGGGCTGAGCAACCGCCCCACCCCCACCCCCTCCACACACAACACCTGTAGCTCCGAAGCCAGCTAAAAAGAAATAGAGCAAGTTTGGGGCACCCATCGAGTCATTGGCAGCTCCGGGACCTGTTCCTGAGAGCAGCAAGACTTAGGACCCCATTAAGCCAAAAAAGGCACGCGAAATCTGAGCGCGGGAGCAGAGAGTGGACTCTGGGCGCAGAGCGCAGGCTGAGCAGAGCTCAGGCACTGCGGAGGCGTGGGTGGAGGCAGACACAGCCAGGAACTAAAGCCTAAGTGGGGAACCAGTGTGGACGGGTATACGACTGTGGAAGCAGCGCCCTGAGACTTGTAAAGGAACCTCCTGCAGAGGATCAAGCAAGGGGGCCCACCAGGGGGCTTGACCTTGGAAAAAACCAGAACTCAGACCTCAGGAGCCAATAGATCGCTGACAGACACTGAGAGCAAGGATAAATCTGAGAAGCTGCTGGGCTAATGATGGCTACTCAGTCACAGGAAGTTCAGAGGAGAAAGA
>NW_025359160.1:0-1312 GCF_016433145.1 Gracilinanus agilis | reverse complement strand
CTCTATAGGTGCACCTCAACCTTTTGGACTTAGCATCTGGGATTCCAGCTTCTCAGAGTCAGAAGATCCGTGGTCAGTGAAGCCATTTCTTCTTGGGGAATAGGGTTGGGTTGGGTGGGGTAGAGAAGACAGTACTTTGCCACCTCACTCTGGAAGTGAGGAGGAAACTGGAAAAGAGAGATGGAAGCCCAAGGGACCTACAAAGTCTAGGCATTATACTCTCTGTCACTCTTGGGCTATTGATGGGTGGGGACTGCCTTTGGGGAGAGTTTGAATATTAAATTCCAGTTCAGCACATTTATTAAGTAACTTGAGAGAGAGAGAGAGAGAGAGAGAGAGAGAGAGAGAGCTATCATCATATAGCTTAGGGAAGCAGAATTAAGGTTTGGGATTTTGGAGTCAGCATGATCTGGGCTCAAGTTCTGCCTCTGATTCATATTAGTATGTGGCCATGGACAAATCTCCAGGTTAGTGGTATCAAACTCAGAGAGAAACAGACACCTGTGGGTCAAAATTAAAACCACAAATTAACATCATCTTTGTATATTGTATTTTTATTTATTTTGTTAAACATTTCCCAGTCACATTTAAATCTGATTTGGACAGAATTTTGTGACCCCAAGTTTGGCACCTCTTTCCTAGGGAAATGTCCAGGGCTATAATTTATAGACCAATAGTGTCCATGGAGGAAATTTCTATGTAAGTCCCACCCCCCCTCAAATTATGTAAACCATGATGCTAGGCTCTAGGAGAGACAGGGGAAGGCTGTTGGTTATACATCATACAGTGTAAATAAGACAATTTTTCATGTAGCTTTCATTCCAATGGAAGGATCATAGCATCAGAGACTTAGACCTAGAAAGGACCTCAGAACGACACCTAATTTCAGCTTTTCATTTTTGAGATGAGGAAAGTAAGATTCATCTAGATGAAATGACTTATTCAAGGTCACAGAGGTATGAAGTGCAGATCCGGGATATGACAAACTACAATTCTCTGACTCCAAATTTGTTGCTTTGTCCTTTGCATTTTGATGGATAGAATGCATTCACAAATAACTCATGCAAACTAAAACATGACAAAATTATAAGAAAGCAAATGCTCTGTGAGATCCAAGGAGGGAGATCAGAAGGCTCTTGGTACCATCATTGTGAAGCCAAAGAAGGGAAAAATTATTGGTCCCTATGTTCTTCTCCTCTCCCGCCAAAGTGATTAAGTTTGTTCTTAAATGGTGCTTTATCTCTTGTTTCCTTTTACTTCTTCCTGATTTTTACCCTTTTCTTTCTTTCTTTCCTTCCTTTCTTTCCTCCTT
>NW_025359159.1:0-5005 GCF_016433145.1 Gracilinanus agilis | reverse complement strand
AAAAAAAAACAACCTTCTACTATATGTAGACTGAATACATATAGATCTTATACATTGCACATATCTTTGCACTTTTTCAATTAATTCATCAATTATACTAATTTTTCATTTTAAATATTATTTGTTACAAGGTATAGCTATATGAAGGATATAGGTATGATAGCTTTGGATAACAAAAACAAATAAATAATTCATCAGCTCTACTAAATCATTTTATATGACTTCTCTATTTTTGAATTATTTTTAATATTGCCACACTGAATAAACATATATGTAGAGCTGAAGTTTTTAGTTTGATCATCTTTTCAGTGACTGATAATATTATTTTATTGTTCTTGAATGATGTTAACTTTGTTACTGAAATAAATCATGTTGACTCTTCATGATGAATACAGGAGTCTGACAGTGTAGTTTGGGACTGGTGCAAGAAAATTCTACAATTGGAGGTATTTTTGCTTTTGTTTTTTCTCTGACCAATATATCCAGAGGTATATTTTCACTGTAATGAATAAAAAAATAAATAAAACATCTTGAGAACAAAAATCATAGTACATTAAATACTTTTTCTGATATTCTAAAATTAAAAACCATGAATCCCAGCTTGACATTTCTTAAAGAAAAGTAAATTCATAAGATGACATAGAAATAGAAAAAAAGAATGATTTCAAAATATTTTTGAATTTTATTGAATGGTATTAATCCTAAATAATAAGTGCTCATTTAGTTCTTTATTTCCAGGTAATCAAGTTCGCTAGATAATAGTACTCAATTTCATAAACTTCCTTTTATTAATTTTAAATTGGGATATGTGTCCTACAAGCTTTCTATTATGATTCCCTCTATCCTTCATAATCAATCAGATACCATTGGAAGTTATTAAGCCATCATATCTTCTAGTTCTCTTGACTCCAGAAGAAGTAGTTCATCTAGAGTTAGATTCTAGACCATGTAAGTTGAATTAATCAAATGCCACTGGAAATTCTTTTACTAACTCTTTTCTGGTCCTTCATTGCTAGCTAATCTTATTCTATTATTTTCATTGCAGATCTCATTTTCCATGAAACCATTTGATTTTTAGTCAGAGGAATGGAGAGAAACGAGACCATAAAAAATTTTCTCAGTTCCTGAAGGAATTATTAATGATAAGACCTGCTCTCTTTGTTTCTAGAGATTAGAACTCTTGGTGAAAGTTGCACAGTTTTTTGCTTTGGCTGTATGAACAAACCAAACACTTTTCTAGAAACTAGAGTTGGCTAAAAGCAGAACATGTAATAGCTGATTTCTCTGCTTTTATGTCTTTATGAAAATTCTGCATTGTTACTGATTTACATGTTTGATAGAAAGGAATTTGGGAGAAATCTAGCTTGGAGCATATGGCCTCTGAAAATCTATACCAATTTTAATTGAATGAGAAATTTTCCAAAAGTTAAACAAATAAACAAAAAACTGGAAAGAGGAATAAATTTTGGGCTTGAAAATGCAAATGCCTTGCAGAGAGAATCCTTATGCTCTTAATATGATAAGAGTTTTGTAGTAAGGAAGAGCCTGCTAATAGCTGTTTTTGATCTAATATCATGACTACTCAATATGGCGAGGTTAAATCTATAGGTGAAGAAGGATGTTTCTTTCAAATAGGGAGAAGAATTTCATGATATTGATATTCATTTATACATATAATTAATAGCTAAATTTGATCCTAACCACTTAATCCCATGTCCTTTTATGATATTTATTTTAAATTTACCATTTCTCATACATTACAATCTATTCCATAAACATTTATTAAGTTCTTATTATGCGCTAAGTAGTGGTCTAAGCAGTAGGGATACAACTAACAAGAAATACAATCCTTGTTTACAAGGATCCTGCAATATGAAGCGAGAAAAAATACACAAAATGAAGTAGGAAATGGAGGGGAGCACAGAGGGCATCTATGAATGCAAAGCAGCAGATTCAAAAGTGGAACTAAATCTAGAAATAAATGCATAAACAAATAAATCTAGGAAAAAGGACATTTTGCCTCACTTTTTTATCATCAAAAGGAATAAAAATATAAATAAGAAAAGACACTTTGCTAGAGTAGAAAGAATGTTGGAGTATCTAGTTTAAAATATAATTTATTCCATTAGTTTTCTAAGTGGGCCTTGTTTTCCACATATGTAAAATAAAGAAGTTTGACAAGATTATTTCTAACATTTAAACAAAAATCTTTAATTATGTTGGCAGTTACAAACGGGGTAGAAGAAGGTTTGCCCTGGAATGGGACAGGATTTTTTAACGGGGTTGAATCTTTTTTATATATCATAAAGAGAAGTCCAGTGTCTGGGACAGTAGCTAACTCAATATGAATCCAGAATTGTTCTGTAAATTTTGTCATAATTAACATTTATGCAGCATTGTGAACAAATGTAAAAATGTAACCTCATTTGATCATATGAGGATCAAAAACACTGTGAGGTAGGAGTTATTTATTGTTTTTTTTTTTTTTAATTTTAACAAATGAATAAAACTAAGTTATCAGATCTTGATTGGCCCAGTATCATGTAACTAGTCAATGTTTGAGTCAGAATTAAAACTCTCTCTTCTGTTTCCATTGTAGTTGTCTCAGTTGGTCCTGGAGTAAAATGCCTGAGAAAAGCTGGCTTTGAAGTTCATCTTTGCTGAGGGTTGGCTATGCATCCTTGAGAAGTTACTTAACATTTTTGACCTGCTATTAAGTTAATTATGACATTTAGATAATTCTTCATGTTCCCAAAAATCAAGAAGTGTCTTAAGTTATCTCCTGAAGTCCATTTTAGGACTATCAATTTTATGTCAAAAAAAAAACATTTGAAGTCAAGGAATTTTATAATTCCATGTGTCATTTTTATCATAATCTTTGCCTTTCCTGTGCTTTTGCTTCTTTCTTTTGCTTTTAGTACTGCATAAGTTCCTTGATTTATAAATTGTTTTTTCTTTTAATTTATTTTTTATCTTTGTTGTTACTGCTCCCAAAACATTGCCTAGCATATAAATGCAGTTTAATAAATGTCTGTTTAATTGAATTAAATGGAATTAAAATGACAGAACATCTTTCTTATGCTGTTCCAACTGACTAACTAAGCTTTTAATGAAAAGTGTGCTCATGAGACTCAGCTATTAACTTAACTTCTCTCAGCCATTTATACAGACAATATCCTAGTTCAAAATCTCAACATATACTACCAATATCATTGCTGTTGCTTATTAATGAGGCTCCCTTCAAATATTTCCTCTCTATAATTCATTCTTCAAAGAATGGCATACCTTAAAACTTAGAACTGCCCACATCTTCCTTAGCTCAAGAAAGCTCCATATTCCATAGGATCAAGTAAAAATTTGATCCTGTGCTACTTAAAGTAGATTCCATCTAAATCCTAATTTAACTTTTCTAACTATATGACATTATTTCCATTCACTTGTACTGCCTCTCATTTCATGCCTCTATATCTTCACATAGACTAAATGGTGGACCTACCATATACTCTTTCCTCACGTTTCTACTTACAGAGAAGAGAATTTATTTAGGGGAACAAATAGGATAGAATAAGTCCAGAAAAGTATATTCATTGAAGTTACATATTCTGGAAGGTTTCATATATTATAGTTTGGATTGCGAGGAATAATCTTTACTAGTTTTTGGGAAAAGTGTGAGATATAGTTCAAGAGCTTTTTCCTGAAAGTATATTTAATGGTAGAACACAAGATGAAATCTCAGAATGGACGAGAGAACACAAAAAGAGAATTGAGGTAGAAATCTATTTAAATATTTTGACATGAGATATCATGGATCTGTTAACTTGGATGATAGTAGGCAAAGTGACAGAGAAGTAAAATTTTGATATAATATTAAATAAATAAATAAATAATAGGGTCAGCTGGGTAACTCAGTGGATTGAGAGTCAGGCCTAGAGAAAGGGGGTCCTAGGTTCAAATCCAGCCTCAGACACTTCCCAGCTGTGTGACCCTGGGCAAGTCACTTGACCCACATTGCCCACCCTTATCACTCTTCCAACAAGGTGCCAATACACAGAAGTCAAGGGTTTAAGAAATATTAGATAAATAATGAAACTATGTATATGTAATATATAATATATAATATATATGTGTACATACAGATATACTTATAATGTATATATTCATGAACCTTTTGACTCTTTGGTGACTATGGACACCTCAAAATAATGTTTTTATGTACAAATAATCAAATTTAGGTAATTACAATGAAAAAATACACTAAATTGTAGTAATTTGACATATATTAATTACCTGTATATTACATTTTGTTACACTTATTCATATCATATTTTATTATATTTATGATGTTCACAGACATAAGTTCAAGAAAATTATGTATAGAAAGGATTAGAAGGGTTTCCTACTGAAGAAATTAAATAGGCAAGAAAGTAAAGAATCAAAGATTTTTTAAAGACTAGTAGAGAAATTCAAACAAGAGCATGCAACTGAGGTTGAATACACAAAACAGTTGATGTTTCTGTGAGAAAAGAATTAGGACTTCTTGAGCCCCAAATGAGCTAAGTCTAGCCATGAATGGCAAGGTTAATTGAAAGTGGATATTTAGCTGTGTTAAAGACAAGAGGAGGTTTAAAGAAGAGATAATAATAGATGAACCTCAGGAGTCAAAGTGACTCAATTTAATTTGTTTTTTGTTTTCTCTTCCAAGTAGAAACATCTTTGGAAAGGGAAAGAATTTACAAAATTTAACAAGGAATTTGAACTGAAAATTTCAGGATTGAAGATTTAGCTCCTCACAGCTTCCAATGACTTAAAATAATCAAGTCCTGAAGAACTATTTTATAGGGTAGTGAAATAACTGACAAGTGTGATTGTTAAACTGATATCAGTGATTTAAAAAAAAATCACTGAACTGAAGAATGAAAAATGTCTGGAATTTCAAAAAATGGCAATATGTGATACCCATAAAATGAAAAACAGTGAGATTGACTACTTACAAAAGTTTTTTTTT
>NW_025359158.1:0-4697 GCF_016433145.1 Gracilinanus agilis | reverse complement strand
CCGTAGCCCCCTTCCTTCCTTCCTTCCTTCTCCTCTGGGCTGCTTAAGGGAGTAGTCTGGGTATCAAGGTTAAAAGACGACGATGACGGGCTTTTTTTTTTTTTCTGAGGCATGTGTTTTATTGGTCTTGTACCCAGCTCGTTGTACATTCAATGTCATTCGTGGTACAATCACTCGTTGTGTCATTCAATACCATCGCGGAAACGTGCGTTTTACTACCATAGTGGATGGAGTGTGGCACTCCGGCTGGGACAGAACGCGGGAGTATAATGGAGAGGATTCCGATGGAGTGGGCTCACAGATTAGCGAGCAGCCAGTCCAGCAGTTGTTTTCTAGCCATGTTCCCCACTGCTTCATCAAGTTGTCTTTCCTTGGCAAACTTCATGACCTCTTGGAGGAGATCTCCAACACTGTACCCTTTCTCAGCAGCCTTGGCTGACACCTCTGGAAGCTTCAGAAAGAAAGAACAGGATTAGGTCAATCACTGTGGGAGCCGTTGAGAAAAAAGGACCTCAAAGATTGTCCGGATCATCGAAGTCCCAAGGGGGGAGAAGATGACCCTTCCCCGGACCCCATCTATATGCTTTAAGAGCCAATGAGCTCCCTCCACGGATGGAGCTCCCTTTGTCCCTCTCCCATTCTGAGGTCTCTGTGCTCACCTTCTCAAGCTGACCATCCTCATCTCCCATAAAGTAGAGCATGGGAACATTGAATTGTGAAGCGGCAATCCATTGGAGCACAGCTTGGAGCTGCTTCTGCAGGTTGCTGGTGGAAGACTGGTTGTTAACAATGACTTCGGGCCCAGGGTTTTCATGATATGAGTGGGACATCATGGCATCCTGAGCACATCTGGAATTACTGCTGGCTCGGTAATTAGCGGGGTTGGCTCCGGCTTGTTCTTCCAGCTCAGCCAGGCCTGCCCCGTTGTTGCTGTATTTGGCCATGATAAGGCAGAGTTTCATCACAGATTCGACCAGCTGGTCAACGAACTGACGATTGACTTGTTTCATTCCACTGATAAAATCAAATTCCTGATGGTCTTGGAAGTGTTCCTCACCTCTGTCGGACCGCTTTGATGTACAAGAGGAGACTTTGGATTTGGACTCGGCCCGTTTGCTCTCACCTTCGCATTGCTCATCCAGGCTGAAGGGACTCTCGCTCAGGAGCTTCTGGATGAGCATCAAAACGATGTTGGACATGTCCAGTTTTTGAGTGTCCAGCTCTTTGGGTGAAGTGGACGGGCCAGCGCATTGGCCGGTGCTTCGTGATTCTAGATGTTTCATGGAGAGTGCCTTGGCGCTCTGGCCGCCGCCACATTTCTCATAATGGCCACCCTGGGTCATGCTGTAGGCCATTGTGGACGCAGGTTGTTCAATGACAGGTTCTTCAAGACCATCTTTGCCTTTAGCCTGTTGGGTCAGATGGTACTGGATCAACATCAGGGCCGAGACGATCAGGTCCTTGGCCAAGGAATCTGTGGAAGGGCTGATCTTCTCCCTCTTCTCTTCACGGCAGGGGCCCACTTTGCTGCTGGCATGGCACTTGGTCTGGCCACCAGTTTGCTTTTGGTTCCACATGGTGAGGCTTTCTTTGAGGATGTGTTCGCTGACTTTCTCAGCGCTGGTCAGGGATTTGCATTGGTCAGTCTTCATTTTCCCTTTATCTTTCCCTCCCCCCTTCATCATCTCGGCTTTCATGGCAGAAAATTCAAGGCCGGTCTGATTCTTGTTCTTGCAATCGTGGGTTCCAGCTTTCAACGATGCGTAGGCCAGACTCTGGGATTTGGTTTCTTTTTTCTCCCCAAGGAGGGCACTGACTAGGCGTTTCAGCATAGCCTCCATGATGTCGGCTGCATTCTGTTTGCCATGGTTGAACAGGTTTCTTTTCACAGCAGAGACAAAGTCGGAGTCGGTCATCAGGACGCCAGTGATATTATGTAAGTTTTTCATGCAGGAATCGATTAAATCGGATACAATCTCTTTGGTGTGCTTTAGCAGGACTCTCTTCAACACGACACAGGCTGGGATGGGCTTGCCAGAACTATGCACTTTCAGGGTCTTCATGACAGAGACCATCATGTCAGAGGCCACTTGGTTGGCGTACACCATCAGGCCTTTGCTGATGGAGTCGGCAAATTCTTTACTGTCTCTCTGGCACATCTGTTTGTCAGATCCTCCCTTGCTCTTATTGGATAATTCGCTGTATAGGAAGGTTTTCCGGTCCTTGTGATCAAGGTCTCCAGGGCTACGCATTTCAGCAGAAGTCACCTCGACTGCATCGTGGGCCATTTCGGAGGCAATCTTGCTGACTGCACTTCGGGGGCTGCTCTTGCCTTTGTCTCCCGTGGAGGCATAGATGGAGTGGTGCAAGCACTTACTTCCTCCTTCTAGCTTCTCCTTGATCTCCTTGCGAGCCATCTGGATCACGAGGGAGGACAGGCGGTTGACATAGAAGGAGAGGTCATCCATGGAGCATTCCCCATCGGGAGATATGACGGCTCTCTGTGTGCTGGGCGACTTAGCCGGGGGGCTCGAAGGACTCTGATTGTTGTTGGTGTTCTTGGCTGCGGCCATCTCCAGGCGCAGGTTGTGGGGATTGTTTGCCATGTAGTCCATGCTCAGCTCGTCAGCGTAGACACTGTAGCAGTTGTCTTTATTAGGATGACTACGGTACCCACCTTCAAGGTCCCCAACTTTGTGCTTACAGCTAGAGGAGGAGGGGCTCAGAGCGTGCTGGAAGCCAAGAGCGTATTTCTGAAGGTCGTTAAGGAGCCAGTTGAGGACACTGATAGGGTCCGAAGGTGCTTGCTTGAAAAGGCACACGGATCCTTCGGTCTAAGGGGAGGAAGAAGCAGGATGACACACGCCCAGTCACAACCAGCCACAATCAGAAGGTAGGTGGGGGGGGGGGCGGGGGCAGGGGCAGGGCGGAAGCTTCCCTGTTTTATCCTTTCTGCCTGGCAGAGCAGCTCAAGATGGCACACTTCTCCACGTTTGTGGAGTTGAGGAGTGCTCACTCTAAAGGCATCTTCTGGATTGAGGCTGGCTGCAGATGTACAAAAAGGGGACGGCATGACCAAGCTCCCTCTCCTGCCAGTTACTGGAGCATGTCTGCAGGTGTGACGAGATGAAATAATAATACATGTAGGCAGAAAGATAACAGTGACCGTGTGTGTGTGGCAGCTTGCACGTGTGCCTGTGGCTGGTGAGCAGGAATGCCAAACGGGAGCATACGGAGCTCCCATGAGATCCTCAGAGGTCAAGGCCAACCTGCCCATTTAACGGATTAGGAGACTGGGGGCGAGCCTCCCAAAGTCATCAAACAGAGGAAGATCGGTTAAATGGGGGGGGGCATGGGATGGTTCTCCAAATATGTGTGTCAATATGTCAGAGTAAAAATAGTATGTGAGTGTATAGTTATGGCATGTACACACGTATGTGTGAATCAGAACCACGTTGTACATGTGACCCAAGTCATCTAGTGGACGGCTGGAGGAGCCTCGGTACAGCTCCGTTCTCCGAGTGCGTTTATTGCCGGCCACCTGGGCCACTTTGATTGGCATATTCTGCCTGAATGTGGGAGTGTGTATGCTTGTGCTGTGCAGAAGCTCTGGGTTCTGCATCACTGTGTGGAGGCTGTGTGTGGCCCTTCCCCCCCGGCCCAAACTGAAACTCATTGAAAGCTCTGTTTGAGAATGTCTTGTTTCCTTCCTCCGGCAGGACAGGCTGGAGCAGGGAGGAAGTGCTGCTCTATTGAGGCAAGGGCCACCCAGGACAGCACACGCCCAGTGGATGAGCTCTGCCCCCCCACCAAAGGCTCAGAACTCCGGCTCTGGGCTCCATCGGAATGCTGAGGCTCTAGAGGGGCAGTTAGGCAAATTCTGAGAGTCTGCTTTGAATGGGATTAGCTGCCAATCGGAGTCAAGCAAACAGTGGGAATGGGGAGGACCATCTAAAGAGTCCTGCTCCAGGAGAGGCGGGGTGGGGGCACGGAAGAGCGCCCTCTTTGGGGAGGTACTTACTTTAGACTGGTCTAATTTCTCTGTGTCCTTGATGACGATTATCTCCTTTTCCTCCAGACTTTCCAGGTCCAGTTCCCCCTCTGAACTAGGTCCTCCTCCTTCCTGTTATGGATAAAGAGGTGGGATAACCCCAACCAAAGCCCCCGCCCCCCAGCCCCCACAATGAGCCCCCTTCAAGGCTGCCCGTCCTTTCTCTCGTCTTCTTCCAAATCCTCAGGGAGGTGACACAGATGGGAAGACTGCTAAGTGGATCTTGCCCATTTCCCTTTTTTAAATTTGGGGTACAAAGTGCAAATGCCCAGAAAGAGCCAAGGGCTTCTACCCTTTAAGCCCCATTTTAACCAAAGGATCTACTCTTCTCCCTCTAATTACACTCGCCTTGTTGTCTTTGTCATCTACATTGAGGGTTGATACGTCAACGAAGCAAATCTAAGCCAGAAGGAAAGGACAGGGTTAGCAAAGCATGGCATCGAGTCCTCAGAGCCCAAGGAGAAGTGATGGCCACACTTGGTAGCTCCCTAACTTTTCCCCTTCTTCCAGGCTGTGGGATGCTGGGTGGGCTTCCTAGGGATTTGTCATTTGATTGTGTTTCTTAAGATCTCTCCCCGATTTCTCCCCTCTCTCCTTGTCCTTCCCCCATTCCTACCTCCCTTCTCTTCTTCCTCTTCCTCTGTCT
>NW_025359157.1:0-6434 GCF_016433145.1 Gracilinanus agilis | reverse complement strand
ACTTTTCAAGAAGAAATCACAAGGATCACAAAAGGAGTCAAAAGAGGAGTCTCAGATTTTTATCTATTCTCTTATTGGCTTCCCACATATTCTCCCATTTCTTTTAAATTGAAAAGGGCATCCACCTGTTGGGCTGTGTGAATTTCTCTTATGAGGGCCAAGGGAAACTTTTAAGTTACACAAATTTGGGGATGAAAAGAAAAGAGGACAAAAACAATGATCCAATGATTGCTAGGCGCATTGACAAAAAGCCAATTAGGGGGCAGTCCCCTTTGGCACAAGAGTGTACATTTAAAACAAATGCATTCAATTCCCCATAGTTCAAGCAACTGCACCCCAAAGTTCATTTTGGATCTTCTTGATGCAGTGTAGGTCTCTGCAGGCATCTTCATAGTATCTTCTTTCGAACAGGTTCATTGTCTGGATTCTGGGGAGATGGCAAATTTCTTATCCTGAAATTACTCTCAAAAGAATTTAAACTTTATATTATAGATTATAGAACATACATTCTCCTCTGAAGAGGGTTAAGGCAAACATCCAGATCAGTTAAGGATACATGGCTGAGTTTTGGAGTTGTGTGAATCAATTGTCAAAAGAAATTTAAAAAATTTTAAAATTCCAAAGAAAATAGAGAAAAAAAAAATAAGTTGTGAATGATATGTAAAAAATATCAAAGTCTTATGTGCAAAAATGTAGGAAAAATTAAACTTATAGCAGGTCCTTGTATCAAGGCCCAAGTAAAGTGATTTAAGCAATGGTGCAATTACCCATTTAGAAGCCAGGTCTATAGAAAGTTACCACACTTATAAGAGAAAGAAAAGGACCAAATTTTTTGTGAGAAAGGGAAGTGTCTTTCCCTGGTCTGATTTGCCTGCACTTGAGCCAGGATGATGGCCAATCTTTGGTACTTAACCTAGGATGAAGTTCAAGGAAGTCCAGCCTCTAACATATGTCAGAAAAGCTGCAACCCCGAACCCAGTCACTAAGTTTAAGTCCTTCAGTATTGGCATGAGAAAGTTTTGTCAATCCTTCTTGGATTGGTATGATCTTTTTTTGACCTTGTAGTGCTAGGCCCTGTGCAGTTTCTTACCAATCCCATTGGACTGGGTGGTCTCCTTGACCTTGTGGCTCTTTTGTTCTCTTCTCCTGTAATCAGACAGAATCATTAATTGTAGCCCCATAATATTTACCAATTCATGGCAGGTTTCCATAGACTTAAGGCTTTGTGGGTATGTTTTAATATTAAAATTATATTACTGTGAAATGAAAAAGGATTAACATTGATTTTCTGTACTTTAAGTATAAAAAATAAGAAAAAGGGAAAACATCAATTATTCTATAAAAAATGAAAAGGAAAAGCAATAAGAAAATTAAAAATTCAGGAAAAATACAATGTTTTTTAAGCAAAAAAAAGTTTTAAAATTCAAAATTATATATATAGTTTAGATTTAGTGAAATGTCTTTTACCCAAAACTCAGATCCATTTCCTGTATGAATAAAACAAAACCTTGATCCCCATATTATAATTCTGGGGTATTATTTGTTTCTTCGTATCTGTAATTAGCTATTCCAATTGATGGTCAGAAATTAAACAAATAAATTAATGTACAAGAGATTCAAACTAACTTTCATTGAAACAACACTTGGGATGGGTACAGTTTCTTTAGTAAACAATGGAACATATTGGCTTGCTTTACATATTCAAATTTCTGGGGCTTCAATTATTATGTTACTTTGCTTTGAATATGGCAAAAGGAGGGAAGGGAGTATAATATTGTTTGACTTGAGGTAAGAGTCAAGGATTATTTATCAATGATATCTTTCTTTTGAATGGTGAATCCAAACCAATAATCCATAAATGAGTAATATCAGTTGTAAATCCAATGACTTTTACCTTAAATAGTAATTGTTACCAATAGCATTTGAAAGTTTTCCAAGATTTACATACCCAATGAAAAATTATAATGTTACAAAATATGATAAACAAATTTTCTTTTTCAATAATTTCTCAATGAATAAATTATCTAGTAATTCTTTTCTTTAATATAGAAAAGAGTGAACAACTTTGCTTGGAATTAAGTTTTCATCAATGTTATCTTGAATAGAGAGGGTTAAAGCAGGGGCTGGTTATTCTCTTAATTTATTGAAATAGTCAGTTTACTTTAAACTTTTAGTTCATAATACCAATCATATATTATTGTAAATAGACATGATCAATTTTTAACAAATAGCTTTTACACATAGTTTACATTTGAACATGTGGTTTCAGTTTTCACAAAGTAAAGTACATGTTTTGATAACATTCAATAACAATTTTGTTAAAACCCAATATTTGTATCAGCGTTGTTTGCAAAATTATTGTCCACATAACCTCAAAATTCAATGAGACTGCTAATTACCCCTTTAAGTTCTAAATTTTTGTAAGGAAGGAGTTAATAAGTTTGTTAGAAGTTCTAAGTTTTTAAAAGTGAGGAAAATTCCTTTTTTCTGTAGTAGTTTTTTCTTTTTTTTTCCTCTGACTAAATGATTGTACTTGTAAGATTTATATGTTTTGATTTTGATACAAAATTACTCTTCAAAGGTTATTGATTTTAAAACTTCAAAATTTTCAACCAGGTACCTTAGAATATTCTTACTTTTACAAATAATAGTCTTATTTCAGGTAGCTTATGATTATTGAGATGATCAATATTTCTATTTAAATGCATTCTTCAATTACACTGTTATAATATTGAGAAATTTGTTAATTAGTTATTATTGCATCAACATCACTACAAAGTAAAAGATATTATAATAATATTAATGCCATCACAATCAAGTACATATTAACAATGATATCAAATTATTATGAGGGTTCTGCGTTTTGTTATAATTGTACATTCTGGATTTGAATATATTACTACAAATCACAAATATTATGTGAATACAATCAATTCAATTAACCTTTAAATACAAGTGAAATAGTGAACATAGGAGACATAATTTGACTAGGATCTAGTAACTTAAAGCATAAATTTAAGTTGTCACAATAATTATTATTGCATTTTCTAATATTATTTGAAATAGAGATGACTACTTAAGCTGAACCAGATTTCTGAAAGTTACAAAATTAACATTAGCTTCTTACTAATTGTTTCACTTTACTGAGTTTGAGTTAGTAAAAATTGTTGCTGAAAATATTTATAGTCAGAGACTCTCCCTCCTATATGTAGAAGGGGTTAAATTATTTTTGAAACATGTCCAAGGCTGCAGCCACTTTTCAAGCTGCTGTGCTCTTTAACTCTTTAGTTACTGCATTTATAAAATTTGCCTCATTATTTTAAAACCTTGATGATTTATCACCTCCAGATGAATATTAATTTAAACTTCACTATATCCAAATTGTCCCTGATTAAAACTTCTTAACAAGGTTTCCTACATATACCAGTTATTCTTTCAGACCTCTGCTTAAAAAAGAATAAAACCTGTAGTCTGGCTTTTCCATACCTTAGGACAAATCTGCATATCTGATTAAATATTTCTTTTAAATCATGAACTAGTATCCTTATATAATTTGCACTTATCATTTGCAATCCTCAAATTCAGTTTGATAAGCATTTTTGGCAAATTTGATTATTTTAATCTATATTTTACACACTGCAAGTCTTAATAGATAAGTTCTTCAATATAAAGTTTGTGCATATTTAAAATTAACTGAAATTCCATTTTCTAACTGGTAGTCAATAGATTTATACTATACCATCAGTATCTATTCAAATTCTTAGCAAACATGTATCCTAATGAATTAGAGAAAGGGCTGTGAGTTTTGAGAAAAAGGAACTATGTTTTTTGACTTTCCAAAATTATTTCTTGCTAAACTGAGGCAGCATGGATGATTCAATTTTGGCTTAAAGTTTTCTTATGAACCATTCTCTGTTTAAAGGGGTCTAATTACAAAATATAAGTCAATGGCATTGTTCTAATAATTTATGTTAAGATTTTCACTAACTTCAGTGTGATTAATGGTAGATTAAACTTGTGGCAGTCCAAAAAGTTTTTACCACTCTCAGTTAAGCATTTCGGAGAACTGATGATTCTGATTAGCTAAAAAGGTTTTAAATTGCACTTCTGAACTTCAGTACACAGTTCAGAATCACTGCCTTTTCTGTCTGAATAAAATTTTTTAGATTGCATTTAGAATCCTTGTTAAATTTGATTAAATATATATCTCAGTATTTAACCTGTTGATAGAATTTGGTGGTGGGATCAAATCTGTCCCCTGTTATTGTCTTACTATTTCTTTGTTCCCTTTCTTATGGCCAGTAAGAAATGGAAGAAGAAATGTAGACAAATTATCTTGTTGATTCTCGCCTTAATGAGAGCAGAGAATATGATTTCATTTAATCAATTAAATTCTTTTAGAGTTTAAAACACTCAGAAATCCATTGGAGATGTTATTTTTCTGAATTTTTCAAACTCCTCTGTCTGTCTTTCCCATTCCTCCAGAATGAATGAGAAAGAGAGAGATTTATTTTCTCCAAAATTCCATTGTGATCACAGACATACAAAACCATTACCAACAGATTATAGACACATAAACACAACATATAGACACACAGACTGTTCAAAGACATTTCCCGGGCATTTCACACATACTCTAACAAATATAAGACATCCTATCAAAGATCAATAAATCACATCTTATGTGGCTAAAGAAATCTGGAGAAAAAAGAAAGTTTATTATTCAGAAAATTGATTAACTCTAGCAAGGAACTGGCTAAACTAGGATGAATTCTTGGATTAAATTTAGTCATTGGTGGGGCCGGTGGTTGGCCTCCTTTCCATCTTCCCTGAAATTTCTTCTCAGGTAATCTGTAACCATTTCGATGGAATTTGGAATTACAACTTTTCCTCCAGTGGTTACCTTTCTCACATCTGGGACACAAAGAGTTAGGGGCATTGGAACATTTTACAGCCTTTGAGCCTTTAATCATTTCAGAATATGTTTTTCCTTTCAGGGCCACCGCAATGACTATACCCTGCATATATGCTGGAGTAAAGTCCTCACAAGCTTTCACATAGTCACTAATAGTCCCAGATTCTTTAACATTTTGAAGCATGCTCTGACACATATTATTGGCATTGTCATAGGCAAACTTTCTGACTATTATCCGGATTGCATATTCATCAATTGTATATTTTTTTACCTCCTGATTTAACCTTTCTACAAAATCTGAGTATCTTTCCTCTGATCCTTGTCTAATCTCGGCCAAACCTGTAGACAGTTTCTTAGTTACTGGGATCCTTTTCCAAGCCTCTAAGGCACACTTCGTACATTGAATTAGAGCTTCTCTAGGTAAATTAATCTGAACAGCATGTAATTCCCATTCATCTATTCCAAGTAACATTTCTTTAGTAACTCTGATGCCCTATTTCTTATTAATGGCTGCCTTCTGTTTTGCCAATTCATCAAATTCTGATTTCCAAAAGAGGTAGTCCCCTGCAGCAAGGGAATATTTTGAGGTCTGAATCCAATCAAAGGGGGTCATCCAAATTGTCCCCAAAGTTTCCACCAAATTTAAAGTGTATGGAGAAGCAGGACCATATGAAGCACAAGCTGTTTTAATTTCTTTTAACACTTTGTAGGGAAGAGGCTCCCATGTAGGAGCTACTTCTTCATCATCATCCAATTCATCTGCTCTAAAAATAACTGGGAAACAGAATGACATGTCTCCATCCTTTCGAGCATTTTTAGGGCTCCTTTAAACCCTATATTCGGGGGTTGTGGCTGCAGAGTTGGAGTTTCAAGCGGCAGAGGCTCCTCTGCTTTTATCTCTCTTTCCTCTTTTGAAGAGAGGTTTTTAGGTGGGGGAAGGTCTGCTAGTGACTTTTTCATTCGAATTTTAAAGCTTCGTTTTGATTTACTATGAGCTTTTTCCTCCTCCTCTGATTCTAACACTGAAATCTTAAAGATTTCATTCTCTTCTTTCTGACCAGATAACAAAGTTGTTTTTTCAGCAGCCGATGAAATTTTTTCTGACATTTGTTCTGATCTGTGCTCAGTATAATAATTTTTTAAATTATTGCCAACTTTTTGCCAGAATTCTAAGGGAATCGGGTTACAATTTTCAATAAGATCAAGAAATTTAGTGAGTTGTTCTTTACTAACTTTTACTCCCCATTTTCTGAGGATGTGCTTAGTTATATCAATTAAAAGAGTTCTTTCCTTTGATTCACTGTGTCACATCCTGTTAATCTATTCTTTTACTTCTAGTGTCTTCCCTTAAGGGGAGAGTTCTGAAAACTCTGGATTTCTTGCCCTTCTTCGGACAGAAACTAAACTGTCGTAATTTGGGAGTTGTCTGAGGGGGAGGGCAAATATTTACCTGAATCCAGCGATCCAAGGTACCTGTTCAGGCGCCAATTGTGGAGATCTCTTTATCATCTCTGATAAT
>NW_025359156.1:0-7060 GCF_016433145.1 Gracilinanus agilis | reverse complement strand
AAGGAAAGGAAAGGAAAGAAAAGCCCCCGCTCTGTGCAAGACATTGTTCTAGGGTCTGGAAATACAAAGGAAAAACAGGAAAAACAGCCCATGCTCTTGACAAGCTTACGTGCCACATGTAAACAGTTAAGTCTGAACATGATCTGGACCCTGATGGGACATCAAAGGCCATTTAGTCCAGACTCATCTTTTTACGGTGGGAGAAACTGAGATCCAGGCTTCTTACATGGAGTCCAAGTTCACATCCACCAGTGCACCTTCCTAGGACCTCTCCCTGACTCGATGGCCCTTGTTTGGCTCTTTGAATATTCCTGGACGAGAGAGTAGACATCGGTGACTCGTCTCTTGCTAAGTAACTGACCTGCCTGCCTCATTTTCTGGTCACATTTGTTCTCGCCAATGCCTTCGGTACTGCTTTTTACCTGCTGCCGCCCCCCCTGGGCCAAATGCAGCTTCTATCCCTCCCCACAGGTGGTTTCCTGTTGCCCCACGAGCCACCTACGTGTTGTTTTTGTGCCAATCAGAATCCCAGAACCTCTTGGCTGTTCCCATGAAGAGCCCAAACTTTGTCACTAAATACGAAAGGAAGCGTTGATGGTCTTCTCTTGGTCCCGGGTCAAAGGCCAGACGGCGGCTTTCCTGCACCAAGAAAAGCAGGGGCTTCTCACAGGCACATTCGTTCATCCATTGAGGCTTCCAGGGGCCCAGGAACTCCGGGTCTGCCCCGTGTCTGGGAGAAAAAGCCTCCAGCCCCAGGGAGCAGCCCATGACAAGGGCAGCTTCCTGAGGGCAGTGATTTCCTCTGTCAGGAATTCCAGAGTGAATTCCTCTGACCTGAGTCTGTGGAGGAACGCCACATGGAGGTTTGCTGAGGTTTCCCGCTGGAGCGCTAATGAAAAGGCTCTGGGCTCGTGGGCACAGCAGAAGGGCGGCGGCATCTGTAGGATGGGCCTGGACTGGGGCCCCCTGAGCTTGACTTTGGGCCAGCGTGCCAGGGAAGCTCTCTTCTTGGCCACATTCAAACATCTCCTTCAGAGGGAGAAGAGGAAAGAGGAGAAGAGAAAGTATGGCTGACTCTCCTCAGGCTGCAGCCATCTAAGCCAGGAAGAGTCTGACCTGAGTCCCGGCTGGCAACACGGATAAAGGGGAAGAGCTCTCGGAGGAGGAGAAGCCTCAGCATTTCTGAGGAGGCACGAATAGGAGAAAGACTCGGAAAAAACAAAGGTCACCCAGGCCCGGAGACGCGCCTACACCAATCAGCCAGGCAGCAGGCATTTAGGAAAGGCCTACTGTGTGCCAGACACTGAGGGGGCACTGGGGAAACAAAGGCAGAAATGAGACGGCCTTGGCTCTCAGCAAACGTTCCTTAGTAAGCACCTACTATGTGCTAGACACTGGGGGCACAAAGAAAGCCAAAGCACAGTCCTGGAAATAGCTTCTTTGCATGTGGAAGCTTCTCTTTGAAGATTTAGCCAAGCCCCCTCTGGACCAGCCTCCAAGCATAAGTCCTGCACCCAGAAAGGAGGCTAAGACACAGGATTAGGAGAGCTCAGCTCCATGGTCCTCCGCCCTGGCCATCCTCTTCTGGAGAATGGTGGCTAGGTCTGGGCGCCACCTTAGAAAGGATATGGATGAGCTGGAGATCACTCAGAAGAAGGCAGGCAGGATGAGGAAGGACCTTGAATCTGTGACCAGAGAGGGTGGACTGAAGGAAGCTGGTGCCCTTGGGAGTTAGGTGGAGAAGCATTTGAAGGACTGTCTTGTGGGGGGCAGATTAACCTTGTTCTGTTTGGCCCCAGAGGATCAGGAGAAATGGGGTTGGGGGAGTTGCAAAAAGGTAAACTGAGGCATGAAACACTTCCCAACAGTGAGAGTTTTAAAATGATATGGGCTGCCTGGAGATGCTGCTCCCCACTGGACGTCCAGCAGAGTCTGAACAATACACTTGCGTATTATAGAAGGAATTGAATTCTTTTCTAGCTATAGATTGAACTCAATACCACCGAGGCCCTTTTCTGCTTTGAAATGTTCACAATTCAGTGAAAAGGTTCTTAGAGAGCCTCAAAGCCTGACTCCCTCATTTCAGAGATGGTAAAACTGAAACCCAACAGTAGCTAGAAGGGCCTGAGTTCAAAACTCACTAGCTATTTGACCCTGGGCAAGTCACTTCACCCTGCTTGCCTCAGTTCCCTCATCTGGAAAATAATCTAGAGAAGGAAATGGCAAACCACTCTAGTATCTCTGCCAAGAAAACCCCAGATGGGGCCAGGAAGAGTCCGACACTAAGAAACAGCAACAAGACCAAAGCCCCGGTATTGAGATGCCCCGGCGAAAGGTCATGGATATTTCAAGCAGTGCCAGGCCGGGGCTCTGGATGAGATTAGGGAAGGTCCTTTCCAAGTCCAAGCCCTCCTCCGACCCTCTCTGTGGCGTCATGGCTTATAGGATGCGAGAAAGCCGGTGCCTTTCCTGGGCTTTAGCTCACTCCTCTGTAGAAAGAACAGGCTGGACCGGATGAACTGGAAGGTCTCGCGCAGTTCTAAATCGGGGATCCCATGAAATTGCTGGGTTACCACATCGCCCTAAATCCCAGCTGCCACGAGGAACTTTGGAGACGGCCCAGACTGATCCCTTCATTTTAGAGACGAGGAGACGGAGGCCTGCCCAGGGCCACGCAGCCATTGTCTGAGGGGGGATTCGAGCCAGGTCTCTCCGGGACAAGGGACAAGTCCATCGTTCTGTGTCCAGAATGGCCCACTGGAAAAAGGCCATGCGTGATCCCCCGAGGCTCTTTGTGGACTCCCAGCCTGCTGGTGAGGTGCAAACTTTAAGGCACTCTTTGAAAAGCCAGTGATTGTCATTTAGTCTTTTTTCCGTCACGTCCCACCCTTCGTGGCCCCTTTGGGGGTTTTCGTGGCAAAGATACTGGAGTGGTTTGCCATTTCCTTTGCCAGATGAGGAAACTGAGGCAAACAGGGGGAAGTGACTTGCTCAGGATCATACAAGTAATGAGGCTGGATTTGAACTTAGATCTTTCTGACTCCAGACCTGGTACTCTCCTTACTATGCCATCTAGCTTTCGCAAAGCAACTGCTCCAGGGGGGAAATGAAGTCACAGCCTCGGCATTATACGTATGTCCGTTATAGCTGCATTCTAATGAGATGGCATTCCAGCTACCGACACAAAGATCTATTAAAATGTGATTTGAGCAGGCCTAGAGACAGGAGGTCCTGGGTTCAAATCTGACTCAGACACTTCCCAGCTGTGTGACCCTGGGCAAGTCACTTGCGTTTCTTACCTTCTTTCTTACCTTCTGTCTCAGAATCCATACTGTGTATTGGTTCCAAGGCAGAAGAGTGGTAAGGGTGGGCAATGGGGGTCAAGTGACTTGCCCAGGGTCACACAGCTGGGAAGTGTCTTAGGCCAACTTTGAACCTAGGACCTACCATCTCTAGGCCTGACTCTCAATCCACTGAGCTACCCAGCTGCCCCCTCCCCTGTGTATTTAAACAAATAAAGTATGTGGTGTTTTAAGAGCCTGATAGTGGGCTTGAAAAAAATCGTAGCAGCAAGCAAGGCCCTCTAGGTAGATTTGCAAAGATTCCCCCACCGTGTGGGGTCTGCTGGGCCTCTGGGCACAGAATCGGGCATTCCTCTCCAGACCTTCCTCTCTGGCAGGCCCAGGGGAAGTGGAGCGGCTACCCGGGGAGTGAGCCTGCCTCGCTCTTATCCATCGCAGAACTGCTCTAAGAAGGGCTCCCTTCTGTGTCTGGGGGCTTGGGAGTCCTGCTCTCCCGCCCTCTCTTTTCTGGTGGCCGTTTCGAACTCAGCTCTCCAATGCCTTAGGCCCTCCCTCGGCTCTCGGCGTGTCAGTGGACTCAGTGGGCAGGGAAGGAAAAGGCAAACAGCCAGTCTCTGTCCACTTCCGCCCCTCAGTTTTTAGAAGTTTGTGCCGTTGTGTCTTGTATGTTTCTGAGTCGCAAACAGTGGCAAAGACTCTAGACGACACGCCATCTCGTCTCCTCTCCCCATTTGACAGATGAAGAAGCTGAGGCCTAGAGAAGGAAAGGAATTGATTCAGGGACTGATTAGTGGCTGAGCCCCAAGTAGAACTGCCATTTGTTCTACACATGCTGCCTGTGCCTTGGGCAGGGCCAGGGAGTGGCCAAGGGAGGGATTATTGCCTGAAAGAGAGGATTTTGTAAGTAAAGTAGCTCCTTCCAACTGCAAGGGGCGAGGCGAGCAGAGGAACATTTCTTTCCAGCCTTGTTCTTTGAGAAGGAAAGCCCAGCAAACTCTCCCTTGTCAGGGCTCTCGTTGTTTACTCAGCCATGACCCAAAGCCAAGATTAGGACATATTTTCTGAGAAACACACCCTTGGGATGCAGACTAGTCCCAGCTCAGGGTTATTTCAACACATTTTCAGTCAGTCAGTCAGGCCAGCACATCCACCAAAGACTAAACACTGTCCTGGGCACAGTGCTAAGACTCACTGTCCTTGTGCCCCTCATCACAGCTGGCCCAGGACACTTGCTATTTCAGTCCTACCACAGCTTAATGTCTTTCCCTGTCCCTGGCATAGGAGCCTGTAGTAAAATACTCTGCATTGAATGGAAGGCCTGGGCTTGGTTCTCAAGGACTTTAGAGGACATTCGGAAACAGGGGAAGGAATTAGGATCATTAGATTAGAGCTGGAAGTTGCCTCAGAGGCTGGATCTGAAACCTCTCATTTTAGAGATGAGCCTCAGGTGACTTGACCCAGGTGACCCAGCAGGTGTGCTGACTGAATGCTGGCTCCTTTCTGCTGTAAGACTCACCGTTTGGGAAATCAGGCTCTATTGTAACCTGTCTGTGACCTAGTAAATGGAGATTAGCCTGGTATAGCCTTTGGCTGGGGGAGTTTGCTTGCACCTGGAGTGGGGATGTTGAATTCCCATTCCTAGGATTTTGTGCCCTTCGTAGCATTTAGAGGATGTATTTCCCTTTAAGAGGTAGCATTTTTGGGTGTGGTGGATTCCCCTTCTATGAGCTTGAGTCACTTTTCTTTCAAGGGCTTATCTCTACTAGGTTTAGGGATCTATTTGCATTTATATTTTTAATCTCTCTCTACTTGTGGAAACTTGTGCTTTCTTAGGGATATTATGTCAATGAGCCTCTGTCAGATTTGTGATTTCCAAATGGAGTTTGTTTGTCCTCCCATGGTGTGTGTGTGTGTGTGTTTGTGTGTCTTTGTGTGTGTAGGGGCTCCCTTTTCAGAGATCCAAACCTTTCCCTGTGGCTGCATCAATCACAAAAATAAAATTTACCAGCTGCCACATTTTCTTTGATGTCAAAGTGGAAATAACTTAATAGCAAGGAAAGAACAGTGACTGATGGGAAAAGGGGTTCATTGGGACAGGAAGAAGCAACCAGTGACAGAACAAGTCAAGCCACAGAAACTTCTTCTCCTGGACTCTGCCCAAATGAAAGGGAACTCATCCACCAGCTCAGTGGGGAGGTGAGCTTTGAGCTAGCCTTTCTTTAATAGGTAAGCAGGGAGGAAATGCTTGGCTTCCTCTGGCCACTCTCCAGACTTCATTCATCAGTTGTTAGGCTGGGGAAAGAGAAGCTTTGGCTTCTCAGTTTGACACCATTGTTTCCCCTTGGCATCCCAGGGGGGATGGGAGGGGAACGGGCACCTAGATGTTTGGCACCCCTCTTGACCTCCCTCCTTTCCTCTCTGTGTGGTAGGTAGCAGGAAGAACTCATCTGCTTCTGTTTTCTCTCACCCAAAAATCCTTCCCAAAAACTGTCCTAGAAATCCACGTTCAAACCCATCACCAGCTGGTGAACTCAGGGCTGGCACTACTCGAGTCTCCTGTCTCCATGGTGTTGCTTGTAACCTGAAGGCTGGTGGCCTGTTCCCGGGGACAGAAATTTTGTAGCTCCTTGCAAAAGTCACCAGGATATGCTGGAAATCTGTAACGACATCATGTTAGCCTGGAAAACAAAGCACAGCCCTATACAGAGTATCACTTGACAGGAGGTTTCAGCAACTCAGTATCCCAACTCGAGAGCGGCTGCCCTCAGAGGATGGGCATTTCCATGAGACTTGATCAGCTGACCCTCTGGGGCAAAAACCAAAGACAGGAGCTAGAGAGCTGGCGAGGATCTTACCAAGAATCCTTAGCCTATGCACAATGGAAATGATGAGCAAAATAGTTCAGAGCTAACTGATAGAGACCGGCCTGCTACACACAATACAAATGCTCCAAATAAATAAATGTAACAGCAAAATGGTAACACGGGAGCTATAAGACTTGGTCAGAGACTTGGAGCTAGAAGGGATTTTAGAAGATTGGCCATAGTCCAACCCCCCCCCCCCCGCCCTTTTTAAACTGTTACTTTCTGTCTTAGTATCAGTTCTGAGGCAGAAGACTGATGAGGACTAGGCAATGGTGGTGGTGAAGTGACTTACCCAGGGTCACACGAATAGTTATTATTAGTTTTTGTTTTTTTTATGTTAAAAGGTTTGAATCCAATGAGTGGTATTTCCAATTAGTACCAGACATGACCAAGCAACTATCTCTATTAGCAGCAAGATACAGCCTGGCATGAGGCATTCTGTCTCTGACACTACTTAGTTGTATTTCTCTGAAGCACTAACCCTAACCTTTCTCATCATCCACAAGCCTAGATCAAGCACCTACTGTGTGCTGGGCACTGGGGATACAGAGAAAGGCAAAAGAAAAATGTCATTTCAACCCTCCAAGCGCTAATGCAGGAACTCACGATGTGTAACAGCCATGTGCAGGCAAGAGTCATTCGTGTAAATGGTAGAGAATCTGAGAAGGAAGACCCGGGCAATGGGGTGTAGGTGGACCAGGAGAGTCTTCTTGCAGAAGGTGGGCCTTTTGGGTTCCCCTCTGTCTATTGTCTACTTCTATTATGAGAGCTCCTTAAGGCAGAAATTGCAGTGTAAGTGTTTAATAAAGTCCTTCCTTCCCTCTCTCCCTCCTTCCTTCCTTCCCTCTTTCCTTCCTTCCCTCCTTCCTTCCCTCCTTCCTTCCTTCCCTCCTT
>NW_025359155.1:0-1568 GCF_016433145.1 Gracilinanus agilis | reverse complement strand
GTATACAGAGACTGATATACTGTGGTAAAATCGAATGTAATGGACTTCTGTACCAGCAGCAATACAGTGACCCAGGACAATTCTGAGGGATTTATGGTAAAGATGCTACCCACATTCAGAGGAAGGACTTCAGGAGAGGAAACATATAAGAAAAACAACTGCTTGAACACATGGGTTGGGGTGGTCATGATTGGGGATGTGGACTAGAAACAACCACACCAATGCAACTAACAACAATATGGAAATGGGCCCTGAACAAGGACACATGTTACAACCAATGGAAATGTGCGTCAGCCATGGGTGAGGCAAGAGCGGGGGGTTGAAGGGGAAAGTAGGGGTATGATGCACGTAATCAGGTTAAAAATGAATATTAATAAATGTGTAAAAATTTTAAAAAAAGAACATAAAGATATCCTTCCCAGAAAAATAACTATTGTTTCATTTTATTCTCACAACAACCCAGAAAGGTAGGTGCTATTTTTATCCCCATTTTACACATGAGGAAATAGAGTTGATTGACTGATGATCCATGAGGTTACCAATGCGTCAGAAGTGTGGCTAATCTCAGGTAGCTCTATTGAGCACTCAAGGGTGGGGAAGTGACTTGCCAAGTCACACAACTGATAGATAGATGTCTGGGTCAGGATTTGGACTCTTCTAGTCTTCTGCTCCACCTAGTTCCTTCTATGAAAATATTAATTTCTGTTAGCTATACAGTTGAGCCCCCTGAAAATGAACCACAAAATGAGTAAATTACCAAAGAGGCAAAAAGAAGGAAAGGACCAAGAATGGGACACATCTAGAAAAGTAAATTTATAAGAGATGTCCCAGCCAGGGCTCTTAGAGATACAGATTAAGGACCTGGGATAGTGTAAAATAGTGTATGCATGTTACAATAGTTAGGAAGGAGATACTAAATCAGAGGAAGAACTTTTCAAAAAGAGTTAGCATAGAAGCAGATAGCAGTACCTGGTCTTAGGCACAAATACAAAAAGATGGGTGGAGTGCCATTTCATTCCTTCTCTCTAGCCAAAAAAAAAAGAAAAGAAAAATGAGGGGAGAGAAACCAGGAGAAAGAGATGAGATAGGAAATGAGGAAAGTAATTTGCTCCATAAACTCACTCACAACAACCAGGAAGAAATATTCTCTTCGGTCTAGCTTGGGGAAAGGGTGTGGTTGGGAAGAATGGTTCAGTGAAGGGCTAACACATAAATTTTCTTCTTTTTTCTCACCCCCTTTACATCCCACCCAATTGAAAGCAGTTGATCCAAGAAATTCTTCTAATCGACCTCATCCATCCCCACTCTCAAATCTTCAAAAATCAGGTGTTTTCTAAAATTGATACAAGCCACAAAATCCAGAGGAAAATAGGGCCATCACTTAAGCCTATATGCAAGTAATACTATGCTAACCAACTAACAGACAATTTCCTGCCCTCTACCCAAGATCAATCGCTATAGACTATCTAAGATCAGTTGCTCCTTTACCCAGCACCAGCTTCCTGGCAAAAGTGGGAGGGGAAATATTGGAACCATAAAAATAAAAGACTCACAGCCAGGAAATAGTC
>NW_025359154.1:0-2520 GCF_016433145.1 Gracilinanus agilis | reverse complement strand
CTCTCTCTCTCTCTCTCTCTCTCTCTCTCTCTCTCTCTCTCAAATTAAGTTATTTATTAGGATGGCATGGCAAGAATTATAATGATACATACATCCCCCCAACCAAATTCCAGAGCACATTTGTACACAAATATACACGGAATTCATAGGGAAAATGGGCAGAAGTGTTAGGTACAAAGGTAGTGAGATGTACTTGGAAAAAACATGTGGCAAAGTGGCAGTTCACAACTCCTTGTTACTAGAAATTCTTTTCTCCCAATAAAGAGAACCACGGAGTTTCCCATAGATATAGCTTTCTGTTGGGTTATGAGGGTTAATGGCTTGGTAGATTCCATAGCAAGAACTTCTATTGCCATGAGGAGTGATGTTCTATGAAGCTGCCTTTCTTTGTATTATCACTCTTGGCTGGATGTGTCATCTCTTAATTGGTCTAATCTTTCTGATCCCAGCTGCATGTACTGTTTACTACTGTTCTAATCTCTCTGATGACATAGTTTAAGAGAAAGGAGGCAATAGAAAGAGAAACTTTCTTCTTCTCCCTCTTCATCCATACCTAGAGAAAATCTCGTATGGGCTTGGCACCAGTTATTGAATGGAGTCCTTCAAATGGTGGAATTCTTATACCATTAGCTTGATTTACCAGTTATCTAAATGACTCTGAACTGCCTTTCTGATTTTATCCACAGCCCTTGTGGTAGTATCATTTTTCTTTTGCCCAATGGCCAAAGCCCTATAGTCTTCTCCCATTGATTAGAGTCTTCTATGATTACATTTATTGGGATAAGGTACAACTTCACCATTACATATGTTTGATCTTGTTCTGGAAAATCAAACTGCATAGATTACAGGAATTATGTCCAGCTGGGTTGTAGATGGGTTCTGGATGGTTCATGATTGGTAATGATTGATTTTATTCTTAGGTAAAGAAAACTGGTGCCTTTTTTACATACACCAATCTATGGTAAGTATATCCTAGGCACCTTTGACTATGTAACGGGACCTTGAAGTATATCCCTAACATGGAGGAGCTCTTTATTCTGTTATTACATTGAGAAGGAGCAACTCCCTTTGATGTACTACACAGCCAAAACAGAGAGCCTCTTTAAAATGGGCAGATGAGGACATTTCCTATGTTTTGTTTCCTGCTGCATTTAGGGGGTAAAGATCATACATAGTTCACCCACAGAGCAGACACCATGAAGTGAATCAGTGGGGAGTGATACTCTGCCCCTCTCTTTTACTCTATCTCTGAGAAATGGGCTTGGGGTGTTGGTCTTGTTTATGATTTCAGGTGCTAATGGCAATCCTCACCAGACCAAGGAGTTTGAACCATGACAGTCTTGGAACCAGTATTTCAGATGGGATGTTGTAGCCCACCAGCCCCAATTTGAACTAAGCAGTGTTCTGGAATCTAGCACTTTGTTAAAATGTGGACTTATTTGCCTGGTCACCTTTCACTCTTCAATGACCAAGGTGGTATGGGAGGAGAGAATCTTAGTACCCATGTGTTGGGAGTAAATGTGTATATTTGTGATTATATATTTGAAATAAATATTTCTTTGCAAAAGCTAATATGATTGTTAGTAGCAAAATGGAACTGGGTGCAGAAGACCCACCCCTTAAAAAAGAGGGAACATCATTAGTTTGTCTGAACCTACGTTAAGTGTACCAGAGGACTCTAGTGGAGGGATGAAATGTAAAATACCTAGCCTTGGGGCACTGGGGACTAAGGTAGTCAGTCCAAGATATTCAGTGATACAAAAGCAATGATATTGTAAGATAATGTTAGTTATGGTGAGTAGAAATCTTTTGTTGTCAATGGGTACATTCATCAATCATTTTCTCTGCCCTTCTCTCCATGATGTTCTTCTTCCCTCTCCATGAAGGGCTCTAATTGAACCAGTCTCTATCATCCGGTGTCAGACTAGAGGCTCCATGTAGAGTAATATTATTGGAAATTTGTATCTTGCTGAATTCCTAGTACAATATTCTCTAGATAGTACAGAACTAATAATAAATGTCTGACTTCAATTAATCAATCAACTGGAATTTATTAAGTGCTTTAATTATGTATAAGGCACTATGCTAAGCTCTGGGGATACACAGAAAATGAAAAAAATACACATGCATTCAAAGATTCTGATGGGTGGAAAGCCATGTCCATAAACAGGTACATATAATACATATATAGAATAAATAGAAAGTAACTTTAGAGGCAAAGACACTCTGAGCTGGAAAGATTGGGAAAGCACTCTAGTAGAAAAAGGAACTTGATCTGAATCTTAGCATTGGAGCCTTTAAGACTTGAGTTTAAATCCAGATTCAGATTCTTTCTAGCCGTGTTAACCCTGTAACACAAGCAACTTAACTTCAGCCCCAGTTTCCTCATCTGTAAAATGGAGTAATAATAACACCTACCTAGGGTTGCTGTGAAGATCAAATGAAATAATTATTGTAAAGCTCTTAACACAGTAGATGGCATATAGTAAGCACTATACAAGTATTATTATTATTATTATT
>NW_025359153.1:0-2313 GCF_016433145.1 Gracilinanus agilis | reverse complement strand
GCACAGGGTCAGGTCTCATCCCTCTGAGATCAAATCTAGCTACCAACGCTTAATAACTGTGTGACCCTGGGCAAATTATTTAACCCTGTTTGCCTCAGTTCCCTCATCTGTAAAATGAGCTGGGGAGGAAAATGGCAAATAACCAGTATCATTGCCAAGAAAACCCCAAATGGGGTCACAGTCAGGCATGAATGAAAATGACTGAACAACAACAAAAGGGGGATAATAAGAGCACCTATCTTTCAGGATTGTTGTAAGCATCAGAAAAGATAAAATATGTAAAGTGGTTTGCAAACCTTAAAGAGCTTTATAAATACTATTGATATTATAAATTGATATTATTATATCAATTAGACCACTTCTTTATCTAAGGGCAATATTATAGCCCTGAGGTCCATATAATGTCTTCAGTTTATGAAGTTTGTATCAGATGAAAAGTTATTAATACAATCACAATAGCTCATAATCCCACTCAAGAAAATTGTTGACATTTAGAGACAGAAGTTTGACTCTCAGCCCTTATTTAATTTTTTGATTATCTTCATCTTAGTCCTTTTAAGTTTGAGGCAAAAATTAAGACAAAGGAAATCTTTAGGTAAAGGAAGTGAGCGGAATAGGATACAGCATATATTACGTGGTAGGCATGGGGAAGGTAAGTTGGTAGAAGTGTAAACCTTTTACGGAACTCCCCTCAGACCTTGAGAAGGTGGGTATAACCAGTATCATCAGCCCAAGTCTTCTGCACTGACATGCCCATAGGGCTGTAATGGCCCTCCTTGATCTCTCTCTTTTATGCTACAGTTCCACTTTATTTTTCTTTTCAATCTTCCCAGGATTCAACCCTCCATTCCCCAAGAGTTCTCAAACCCCTACCATTTTTGTAGAAAATATTAATATTCATCTAGCATTTTAGGGTTTGTAAAACATTTTCCATACAACTACTCTATGAAGCAAGAGTACATATTATTCTTACTTTACAGATGAATAAATTAGGCTCAAAGATTCTAAGTGATTTACTCAAGGTTATTCAAGTAAATGACAGAGCCCAAGTTCTGACTATAAGGTCAGTGCCTTTTCTACTATAACATACTGATAACATATTGATGTGAGTTAGAGAAAGAGAGGGGGAAAATATTCTAGAGCCAGGGTCATTTACCCCTACACTCCTCTCCTAATCTGACCTGATATGACAGAATACTAAACTAAAACAGTGCCAAACTGATTGTTAGTACTTCTCTAAAGTCTTCTAAATGTTTTGCCAATGGCCATTAGGTTAACTTGTTCTCCTACTCTTCTTTATTTGGAAATTCAGACAAAGGGATATAATTTCCTAGATGTCTCTTCATTATTGATATCAGGAACTTTTATAGGAAATCCCAGGAGAAATACCAACTTTACCTACTTTACTTATACAGGTTGTTGTTTTAAATTTTTTCTCTTTCTCTTTAGCAGATGAAAATTACATCCATGAAATATGGGAGGTATGTAAAGTGGCCAATTTCCCCCATTAAATGGCAGAAACCTGCATATACTAACTTTTTAATGCCTCATTTTTCATCTTTAAACAATATAACTGCCTTCCAACACTGTTTGTGTCAGTTGATGGTAGAAGACACTTAAAATTTATAGCCCAGTCACACAGCATTTCCGCAAAAGCAAAAGGTAAATATGATATTATATTTTCCTTTGTCATTTTAGCAGAGTTAGCAAAACAAATTCCATGATTAAGAAAATGTCCTGAGCTGACATTTCATAAAAGAGTAGTTTGTATAATTGTATAACTGTTTGCAACTTAGAGTTCCCTGACATTTGTAATTATTCCCAAACTGGTTTGCAAAAAACAAACAAAAAAATCTCATTGGTAACTTGCACATAGTAGACAATAGGTGGCACTATAACAAAAGGCTGCTATTTCAATTGACCAGGGTCACTGACCAGCCTCAGGTAGGCAGTAAGCCATTGATACTGTCCCTGCTTCCCCAGAGATGGAACATGTTGATGCATGATAAAGACCAAGACCCAAGTTGAAGTTAGCTTTTTGCATAGGCGCCATATTTCCCAACGGAATGGTGACTTCCAGGAGAACATGAACTGGGTCTACTCTAAACTTTGTACCTACTTAAATACCTGTGTACTCTGTATATAATAGATATTATAAATTCCTATCATTATTAATAATTATTTAATTGGTTTATTAATTTTATTTTTACTTATGGAATTTATAAAATACATTTATTATAAATTATAAAATAGAAATAAAATAAAATTTATCAATTTAATTAATAATAATAATTAATAAAAGTATACTAACTG
>NW_025359152.1:0-10836 GCF_016433145.1 Gracilinanus agilis | reverse complement strand
ATAATTGGATCTTTGATGTAGGGATAATTTCTAAAATTGATGTTTTGTAAAATCACAAATGTTTCTGGAATTCCTCTGGAAAGTTATCCTAAAGAGATAGGCCTTCAGATGGCTTAGGTCCAGATATGATCCATCCCTGATTTGTATTTACTGGGTAATTACTCAATTCCAAATTCCTGTTCCTTATTTCAGGTTTTGTGAGTAAAGTGTGATATGTTAATTATTGCCAAAATATGTAACAATACCTGTGGGGTTATGGACTCATAGGCTTTGAGGAATACTTAGAGTGGGCAAGTGATCAGTCTTGTAGGATAAGAAAGGCTTGTTTGAGGGTATGGAAATTTGTTCCTGGATTGCTGATAAACAGAATTTCTCTGGGCTATAATGGGTAAGATTTCTCTTTTATGGGAAAAAAAGGCTTCTGGAATCCAATGGGAATGAAGCACTCAAAGGAAAGAGAAAGATCTATGATAGTTAGAAAGGCAATCCAGGGTTCATTTGGACTGGACTTTTTCTGACCATCTAGGCTGCTAATTCTTGAGTGACACATTGATAAGAAGGAATTTGGGGAAAAGGACCAGGATGGAGAGATAGAAGTTTGATGGAATGCAAGAAACCAGGAAGTACAAAAGGAGATCTTGGAATCCTAGGGAAGGATTCTGAGGGGGTTAAAGGTCAAGTAGGGGGAGGGAGAGAGGGGGACTGTAGAGAAGGAAACAGCTACAGACCAAATCTCTCTCCTGATCCTGTGGAAAACCTACCTAAATCATCTATTCTGTTCCTATCCCTCTGTGATTCTAGCCATTGAAATAACATCTACTGGCCTCTCAAAAGAACCTATCAGTGACAGTGATCTGGACTTATGAGTTATTTTGATAGGCTTTGCGTACACCTGGGTGACTAGGTCATTTCTGGCACCAGCACCTGATTCAACAGCTATGTTTTGCTTTCATCAAAGACTATATTTGTATGGGCTTAGCCTAGGATAGCTAGATAGGATTTGGGATTTTAATTGAGAGGGAGATAGAATAGGTCCAATTTTGTTGGACACAGAAGAGATCCATGAGGATCACTGGGTTTGGGGAAAGGTAGATAATTATTAGTGTTAGGGAACCTCTGAGCCTTCAATCCTTACCTAATTCACATTATCGTCTCTAATAAACCAGTTACTGTTTGAAAGCTAGTCAGATTGCATGTCTAAGGGCCTAGGACAGAGAGTAGCCATCTTATTCTCTGGGATTCATAAGAGTTATCACCAACAGAACTTGAGTTCAAACAAACCCAGTCACAAGTCAAATTATCATCACAATCATGGCATGAGCCAGTGACACACTTGGCTTGTACATGAAGCCATTCACTAAGTGTCCCTTGGGACATGAGGAAATGTTTTCCCTGTCTGCCTTCTCCTTTGTGACAAATTTCCATAATCATACAAATTGTCAAATTAAAGTTTCCATTTCCCCAAACAACCTATTAGGTTGATAATTAAAACTTATCAAATTGTTAGGGAACATACTTTGAGAAGTAGGTGAAGTTTATTAATAAATGGCTTGTATTTGCAGCCTTGATTTACCATGACTGATGTTTGGATCTTCAGCTTGGAAATATAACCCAGAAGTTTCTGGATTTCCTTCAGGATCTGGGGTAAAGAAATTCATCTGTGAAATATTGTTACTCAGGTAGTTATAGCTGCTATGTAAATGTGGGCTTTATAAAAGAATATTCGTTAACAGAAACATCACATGCTAACTCTGAAAACAGCTTAGGAATAAAATTTCCTAAAGGGATCCATTCCTCTCAGAAAATGATTTCTGAAGATGAAGTCTATTGACTCTGATACCCAAATGTTCATGTTTAATAACAATTTCTATTGTACTAATTTTATCCGTTTATATCTGTTGCTCTAGTTTTTGCCCCAGTTCTGATTTCTATACCCCTGGGAACTGTCTGTCAATCAAGGGAAACAGTTGCTAGAAATGTCCTTCAGGTCTTCAAGCCTTCAGGTCCTGAGCTGTGGACATGTGCTGCAGGGATTTGCTGTGGACACCTGTGCCCATAGCCCCTCCCTCCCACTCAGGGATTCTCCTGTCTGCTCATTAGAGTGATTTTTGGAAGTACAAGCCTCACCAGAATTCCACTCCACACAAGGGTCATTAAGTAAATCAACTTTGGTCATCTAAATTTTACATGAATTTTACCACACTCTAGTTCTTTTCCACTATTCTGTCCACATCCTAACAGAAGAACAAGGTTGTCTGCAGACAGGAATGACAATGACTGTTAGAGCATAACTTTAGCAGAGAATTCTGAAAGCACAGAAATAATATCTATCAATACCAGCAGAAAGACCACTTTCCACAAAATCTTCCTTCCTAATTGAAAAGTAAAGACATCTCCTTTTCTTTTTGTTTGCCCACAAATGTCTTTGCATATCAGTTCTTAATTAGCACAGTTTGATTCTGCTTAATTTTCAACTCCCAGCTTGAGGTAATGTTCTTGGATTGCCAGAAAGGTTGTCTTTGGTTCCTTGCAGCAATCTGTGAATTTAAAAGCAGTTAAGAGTCCTCTAGACAAGAGCAGCCCAGGGAGTTCCAGGAAAGATTGATCCCACAGGGGCTGAAGGGAAGCACAGAGGGAACAGCCTGACTGGGCAAAGACAGGCTGCATTTCAGCCAGTGAAGGAGGAGGCTCAGGCCACCATGACAACAAAGGTCCAGTCCAACTTAAGCCAGAAAAGTGAGTCTTGAGGCCTCACCCTTAACAAAGGGCAGCAGTAAGGTCTCAAGGGCATCTAAGCCTCCAGGCAGGCAGGACCCCCCACAGGAATAAGGTTTCAACATGGCACAATCCACCACTGAGGCCCTGCCCCTAGCACAGGTCAAAAAGGAGGTCCCAACCAGAGCCAAGCATCCAGCCCTCATGACCCCACAGCCCTCCCCTCTGCACAAGCCATCCTCTTCAACAGGAACAAAAGGAATATAATTTTGATAATATGAGAAGTCTCCTTGATCAGAAGGCTCATATTCCCTGCAATTAGTGGGTTCTGTTTCCCCCATATACATACATACAAACACACACACAGGAGGACCATATATATATAATATTATACATAGTGTTTAATTAGAATTTTGTACCCAGGACTTCTTTTACCAAAATTCCACTTTCATCCTTATGTTACATTGTTACATTTTGGAGAGTAGGTTTCTGTAACCCTACCAATCTTGGCTCTCTTCTCCCACTTTCCCAGTCCAGTAAATTTGTCTTTACTCAGGCTTTTATCTATTTCCTCTACTTCAATTTAATATTAATAAATCTTATAAAATATATTACTTGGAGTTATTGGATATTAATTTTAATCTTACATTTCTGGCAACCAGTGAAGTAGGAAAAAGAATTCTCAATTTTTTTAAAACAGCCATTGAGTAAAGATAGGGAAGTTTTCCCAATGGTGGTAACCCGCCCACAATGAGAGTCAGGGACTGGTGTCTCTACCGACTTGCACTCTCACTGTGAGCTTCTTCCTGGCTTCTCTGCCTCCCACAGCTGTTTCCTGGCATCTCCTGGGAGGAGGTAATGTATATATTTCCCCTAGCTGAGTGGCTGGTACTGCCCCCTTGCCTCCTGGCATGGCTATACCCCTTCACCTGCCATGTAAGTCTCAAGTGGTAGTTTCTTGAACTTCCAGGTTCCTGCTAAGGTGGCTCTTAAACCACTGAGCAGCACTTTCCATGCTGACCAGCCCCACCCCCCTTCTAGCTTCCAAGCCAATTTTTAAGCTGACCCTGGGCTCATGTCTGAGAGATTGGAAAACAAGGGGTTTTTGCACGAGGGTCTCCTGTGCCCCTTCTATACCCTAAAACCCAGCATAACAGGTGGCTCAGTGGTTTTGAAGCCAAAATTTTTGGAAATTATCCTCTGGGGTTTCCTGACCCAAACATCAGTTGGAGCCTATATTTTCTATTCCAATACCCTTTTGTTCTCCCTGGCATTTTTGACACTAGGGAGGAGGTGAAGGAACAATTTTTGTTCTCAGAGAATTTTGCTGGGTTGGAAAAGCTGTACAAGTTCAGATTGACTCTGTTTACTTCTGTTCCTAGAAGTCTTTATTTTCTTTTGACATTTCCCACTTTATTTCTCCTCAACAATAAACAATAAAAGCTATCCTTCTTAAATTACAGACCCAAATGGAAAATTCTGAAATATTCTTGACTGGTCTCAAGATGCAATAGGAAGATGGCTGCCCATATATGCCTCAGGTGGAATGCCACCTCTCTTGACTTGTGCAGCTCCTGGCCACCTGCCTTCCCCTGTCCCTTCTCCCAGCCCCCAGCCATTCTCATCCCCATACCAACCCCATCCTCTCCCCTCACTAATTCCTCCCCCCATACCCTACTCATTTGGTAGCAAAACAGACTTCCAGCCAAGAGATAAGAACCAAAATTAATTCAGTTAAAGGCCTTTTCCCCTTAAGAGAAGTGCCCACCTTAAATAAGGATGGGGAAGTGGTGACCTTAAGGCACTGCATAAGGATGGGGAAGTGGTGACATTAAAGCACTGCATAAGGATGGGGAAGTGGTACACTTAAGGCACATGACATTTTACACCCCATGATATTAAGAAATTCAAGCAAAATACTCCTACTTTTGAAGATGAACCTATAGTAAACATTAAGAAGATTGACAACATTTTTTTTGTACACATGATCCTTCATAGGTGAACACAGAAAACTTGCTCCAAGCTTTTGTGTCAGAAAGAGAGAAAAATAAAATTGTTTCTCTTGTTAATAAAACCTGGGGAAATAATGCAGATCACTGACCTTAGCATGATCCTAAGTGGGATATTAATGAAGAAGGGGATTCATTACAACTGTGCCAGGATTAAAGCCATGAAAATTTGTTCTGATAAGCTGGGTTCATGGACCAAGTTTGAGAGTCTTAAGCAATAAGAGGATGAAACTCCCTTCCAGTTCATGGATAGATTTATTGAGCTGGGAGGTAGATACATAGACCTAGACCTTTCCAGAGAGAGTGATAGGCAAATTAGGAGAATATGTATTATAAACAAAGGGCCTATGGAGATATAGATGTACAGTGATGTGAGTGTATCTATATATTCTCCCTAGTTGCAGATGATGGAGGAATACCAACTCCAATCACCCTTGATAGTTGTTGTAATTTCCCCTTTTCTCTAACAGTTGCCCAGGGAGGACCCCGAAAGGTTAGGTGGATGGGTAACCCTTTCAGGTACAACCTGAAGTTGGATAAATTATTACAGGGCTTTGATTTGCTTTGGATCACATTTGAAATCTGACTGTGTTGACTCCCTTCCCAAGTGTTGTGATAGAAAGACCACTCAGGAAGGTACTTGTTAAACACTCTTTATCTATAATCTATAATCAGGGAAAGGATAAACAGGATAAGGAATGGGGATTGGAGACTCTGTCAATCTAATATCTATAACTAGTTGACAATCAGGACTGGAGTCTATTGATCTAGTAAAAGCTGGAACTGTATTCTCCACTACCCCTCTGGCCCAGCCTGACCACATCCAAGCCAGAGAATAGTGACTGCTGTTAATGCAACTTAGTTGGTGATCTTATTCTCTCAGCTTTCTCACTATCAATATTTGGTGATGCACTAGCTCTCAAAGTCTTCAGGAAATATTCATATTCTTCCTACCCTCTTTTTCATAGACTTCCCAGCTTCCCTTCACCACCCAGAGACCTAGAGACCTAAAGATCTAGAAAGATCCAGAGACCTAAAAACCTAAAGAGCCCACAGACCCAACACCAGAAAACCCAAAGACCAAAAGACCCCTTCAAGTGGCTGTCAGGAAAATATATATTGCCAGGCCAACTGATGTTCACCCCTGGATCACAGCATCTGGGAACATTCTATGCCTTACAACTGCCCCGCCTGTCATTCAAGGTGGCATCCATCATTTCCCAGGATGTGAGCATAACATATGTAAATAACTGTTGCAAAATAATCAAAGATTATTTTAAGACAAACTGCACAAACTGGCCTAATATGGACCTTGAAGAATTGAGAAGAGTCACATTTTATATATCTAGAGGCTATGATCAGAACAATGATGAAACCAATGAATTAGCAGAGATATTAAGGAAAGAAATAAAAGCTATAACTGAAAGATTTGAAAAAGAGAAAACAGGTCAAGCAGTGGCCATTATTCCTTTTCAAGAATCCAAAAATCAATCATTTACTTGTCACTTCTGTGCAAAAATGGGTCATGTAATGATAAACCATAAGAACTTGAATCAAGCAATTAGAAATAATAACTTTAGAGATAATAACAATTATAGAAATAATAATCCAAATGATGCAAACGATAAATCACACCAAAATGCCCCAAAACAATATATCCAAAGTGGAGATTGTCCACACTATAATTGGGGAAATCAAAGGTTTCACTCTCTGATTCCAGTGCCCTAACCAATGCCCCCCCACACCTTCATAAAATTTTTTGGGTATTACCCTGGGGGAGGGGGGAGTAAGTGCACTGGAATCAGAAAATGAAACCTTTGATTTCCAAGATCCTGATTTTTTTTTGTTTTTTTTTTAACCCTTAACTTCTGTGTATTGGCTCCTTGGTGGAAGAGTGGTAAGGATGGGCAATGGGGGGCAAGTGACTTGCCTAGGGTCACACAGCTGAGAAGTATCTGAGGCTGGATTTGAACCTAGGGCCTCCCATCTCTAGGCCTGAATCTCAATCCACTGGACTACCCAGCTGCCCCCCAGGTCCTGATGTTTTAATTTCAGTTATCCCTATCCATTCCCCCTCCCCCTATAGAGATGAACCTCATGTAACCTTGAAATTTGGAAATACATATTATGATGACTCATGAACACTGGAGCCTCCGGATTGGTATTGATGAGTACACTTGATTCTGATTGTGATTCCATTGGCTCACTAAATGTAGTTGGGGTTTCAGTTCCACCCCTAAGGGTCCCAAAGTTTTCCCCTTGAATGGTGTCTGTAAGACCCTTATCAGTGGAACATTCTTTCCTTCTAATGCCAAGTGCTCCTATAAATCTCCTGGGGAGAGATATTTTATGCAAACTTGGAGCCACAAAAACTTGTTCTCCAGATGGCTCTGTGTTACTGGAATTGCCTGAGGAATCCTTAAATTTGCTCCCTGTTCTCCTTTCAGACAGTCAGGAGATTAAGGAGCCCCCCCACTTTTGAAATGCCAGCTGATATACTTGTGACTCTCTGGGCCACATTATCTTCTGATGTTGGCCTACTTAAATAATTTGTTCCTGTTCAAATTAGGACAAAAGCTGATCCAGCTTCTTCCATTCCTCAGTATCCTCTATCAAAAGAGGCACTTGAGGGAATTACCCCAGTGATAGATTCATTAATTGAGCAAGCTAAATATAATATACTCCTCCTACATGTAAAAAAGCCAAAATTAGGCCCTGATGGGAAAATCATTTATCAATTTGTACAGAATTTAAAGGCTATGAATAATCATGCCATAAAGAGACATTCTGTGGTTCCAAACTCAAACACAAATCTCTCCTCTGTATCACAGCCACATACTTTACTGTAGTAGATGTGTGCTCAGCATTTTTTTAAATACCAATTCATGAGAATTTCAGGAGTATATTTGCCTTTACCTGGAAAGGTTCGTAGTTGACCTGGAGTCAGCTGCCACAAGAGTTTGTGGACAGCCCTATATTGTTCTCACAAATTATGAGTCAAGATACAGATAATATTAAATTTAAGAATAGACTTTTAATTCAATATGTGGATGATTTGCTCTTGACCTCACCAAATGCCACAGTGTACCAGGAAGATAGCAAGCATCTCCTTTTAGAGATGCATAAAAGAGGTCACAAGGTCTCAAAGGCAAAGGTTCATTGGTGTCTCCCCAAAGTGAAATATTTAGAGTTTATTTTAACTGCTGGTGTCCACTCCATTTCCTCTAAGCACACTGAAGATATTCAAAAATTGAGCGCAATCTCCACTAAGAAACAGTTGAGGGCAATTCTTAGAGAAACAGTTTTGTAGGCAGTGGATTCCTTGCTATGGGGAAATCACTAAACCCCTTATAGCACTGACAAGAAATTAAGTCCATGAACCACTTAAATTAGAGGCAGAACACCTGTCAACTCTTTCTAAATTAAAACAGGCTATCATGTCTGTCCCCACTCTAGGCATCCCAGGTTACAAGAAGCCATTTACTTTGTATGTACATGAACAGAGAGGAGTTGCTTCAGGTGTTCTAACTCAAACTTTGAGCTCCCAGTTCTCAGCTCCCAGTTGCTTATTATTCAACCCAGCTGGACCCATTAGCTTCAGGACTACCACCATGTCTTAGAGGCATAGCTTTCACAGCCTTGTAAGTAACTAAATCTGCTGATTTAATATGGGTATGTGCTTTAACCATAATGTGCCCACATGAAGTCGAAGCATTGTTGCTAAGACATAGAACACAGTTATTTTCTTATTAGAGACTTGCAAGGTACTAGGTAACCTTGTTAGGTAATAAAAATATTACTTAAAACACTGTACAGTTCTAAATCCTGCAATCTTGCTTCCTGATTTACCAGTTTCAGGAGAATCTTTGCACAGTTGTGAATCTTTAGTGTCCATGATAGAAAAAACTTGAGATAATCTCCTGGACACTCCTTTAGACAATCCAAATCTATATTGAACTTAGGAAAAGTACTTCCCAGAAGGTCTGAAAGTTTCCCTTCAACCTCATTGACAGGTATACTATTTTGTGTTCCCTTAACTTATTTATAGTTTCTCTCTTTATATTCAAGTCATTCACCCATTCTGAATTTATCTTGGAAAAGGGTGTGAGATGTTGATCTAAACCTAATCTCTCCCATATTGTTTTCCAAATTTCCCAGAAGTTTTTGTCAAATAGTGGATTCATGTCCCAAAAGTTGGGCTCTTTGGGTTTATCATATACTTTCTTGCTGATGTCATTAACCCCAAGTCTATTCCACTGATCCTCCCTTCTATCTCTTAGCCAGTACCATATTGTTTTGATGACTGTTGCTTTATAGAATAGTTTAATATCTGGTACTGCTAGGCCCCCTTCCTTTGCATTTTTTCCCATTATTTCCCTTGATATAATTGATCTTTTGTTATTCCAAATGAACTTTGTTGTAGTTTTTCCTAATTCAGTAAAGAAGTTTTTTGGTAATTTGATAGGTATGGCGCTAAATAGATAAATTAATTTGGGTAGAATGTTCATTTTCATTATGTTAGCTCGTCCTACCCATGAACAATTAATGGTTTTCCAATTGTTGAGATCCAGTTTTATTTTTTTTGGAAAGTGTTTTGTAGTTGTTTTCATATAATTCCTGTGTTTGTTTTGGTAGATAGATTCCCAAGTATTTTATATTGTCTAGGGTGATTTTAAATGGTGTTTCTCTTTCTACCTCTTGCTGCTCTAATGTGTTGGAAATGTATAGAAATGCTGATGATTTATGTGCATTTATTTTGTATCCTGCAACTTTGCTAAAGTTGTTGATTATTTCTACAAGCTTCTTAGTTGATTCTCTAGGATTTTTTAAGTATACCATCATATCATCTGCAAAGAGTGATAGCTTAGTCTCCTCATTGCCTATTCTGATCCATTCAATTTCTTTTTCTTCTCTAATTAGTACTGCTAGTGTTTCTAGTACTATGTTGAATAATAGAGGTGATGATGGGCATCCTTGTTTCACTCCTGATCTTATTGGGAAGGTGTCTAATTCATCCCCATTGCATATAATGCTTCTTGATGGTTTTAGGTATATACTGTTTATTATTTTTAGGAAAGGTCCTTCTATTCCTATAATTTTCAATGTTTTCAATAGGAATGGATGCTGTATTTTGTCAAAGGCTTTTTCAACATCTATTGAGATAATCATGTCATTTTTGCTTGTTAGACTGTTGATATGGTCAATTATGTGGATGGTTTTCCTAATGTTGAACTCTCCTTGCATTCCTGGTATAAATCCCACCTGATCATGGTGGATGATCTTCTTAATTACTTGCTGGAGTCTCTTTGCTAATATTCTATTTAAGATTTTTGCATCTATGTTCATTAGGGAGATTGGTCTATAGTTTCTTTTCTCTGATTTTGGTCTACCTGGCTTTGGAATCAGTACCGTATTTGTGTCATAAAAGGAATTTGGTAGGACTCCTTCTTTCTTATCATATCAAATAATTTGTATAGTATTGGGATTAGTTGCCCTTTGAATGTCTGATAGAATTCATTTGTGAATCTATCAGGTTCTGGTGATTTTTTCTTAGGGAGTTCTTTGATGGCTTGTTCGATTTCTATTCCTGATATGGGATTATTTAGGTATTTTATTTCTTCTGCTGTTAATCTAGGCAATTTATATTTTTGTAAATATTCATCCATATCTCCTAAATTGTTATATTTGTTGCTGGCCATATAATTGGGCAAAATAGTTTTTAATGCTTGCCTTAATTTCCCCTTCGTTAGAGGTGAGGTCTCCCTTTTCATCTTTAATACTGTCAATTTGGATTTCTTCTTTCCTTTTTCTTATTAGATTGACCAGTACTTTGTCTATTTTATCTGTTTTTTCAAAATACCAGCTTCTACTCTTATTTATTAATTCAATAGTTCTTTTACTCTCGATTTTATTAATTTCTCCCTTAATTTTTAGTATTTCAAATTTAGTTTTCATCTGAAGGTTTTTAATTTGTGGGCTTTCTAATTTTTTGAGTTGCATACCCAATTCATTAATCTCTGCCCTCCTTAATTTGTTAATATATGCATTTAAGGATATAAATTTCCCCCTGAGTACTGCCTTTGCTGTCTCCCACAGAGTATGGTAGGATGTC
>NW_025359151.1:0-4534 GCF_016433145.1 Gracilinanus agilis | reverse complement strand
TATATTGTTTTCTTGGTTCTATTCATTTCACTCTTCATTATTTCATGTAGGTTTTTCCAAGTTTTTTATAAAGGACTATTCTGCTTATTGTTTCTTAAGGAATAGTAGTATTCCATAAACTAGATTACTTTTCAAAACAAGAGCTCATAATTACTTATTGGGATCTTGTAGATGGGTTTTATGTTTTGGGTAAGAGATTAAATATGGGGTGTGTAGAGAGGAATAGCATCTCTTGTGTGAAGACTTGCTGGGCTCTCTCCAGGGCTGCTCTTTTACCCTTGGTGTCCTCCTGTCCTCCAATTCTCCTCTATGGCTCATAAATGCTTACCATCCACACACTGGTAAAAACCTTCTGAGTAGAGGGGCTAAACTAGGTTGAGGGTAACCAACAGGCATCAATCCTATTGGTGAGTTAGGGGAGTGTCTACCCTAAGCACAGAAAGACTTTCCCCAGCAGAATGGGTAAAGGAGAAAAACGTGTTCCGATGGCCATGAAGGTGGATGAAGCAAACATTATGAAGTGCTTAGGGCTTGGTCAGAGATCTAAGGTACCTCTGCATCTCAGCCCATCACCAGTTGTCCTGACTTTTATCTTGCCACTGGACTTTGATGACTTTGGAAGAGAGAGTGAGACAGATGACTCTGTGTAACTCTGTTTCACTTGAATCTCGTTCAAGTACAAGTCATTACCCCATGATGTCATTGTGCCTTTTTGAAAACAAAGGACAAATAACAGCAGATTAAATGTCTTCTGTGAAATCCTTTTCAGCTCTGTAAATGAACAGAAACTCCAATAAAACAGAAATTCTTGAAGGCAGGACTTTTTATATTTGCATTTATATCCCTAGAACACTTTAGCACAATGTCTTGCTTTTTTTATTATATTTTCCCCAGATTACACGTAGCTACATTTTTTAATACTCATTTTCTGACATTTGCAATCCATGTTCTCTTCCTCCTCACTCCATAAAACAGCAGGTAATATGATATAGGTTAAGCATGTGCTATCATGACATACCTATTCCCATGTTCCTCAAGTTGTAGAAGATACCTTGCTTTTTTTTTTTAACCCTTACCTGCCATCTTAGAATCAAGGCAGAAGAGTGACAAGTATTAGGGAATGAGAGTTAAATGATTTGCCACAAAGTTAGGACATATTTGAGGTCGGATTTGAACCCAGGATCTCCCATTTCTTGGAGGCCTGGCTCTCAATCCACTGAGCCACCTAGTCAAAAAGATGTCTTGCTTTTGTAAAAACAAAACAAAAAAACACTGGACTTGATATTGGTAGAAAGCAGTAATTTCCAAGCATTTTGAGTCTTTGTATGTCTTTATAAAAGTTATAGCAGATTCTGCCTAAAGAACTTTTGTTTATGTGGATCATATCTATCATTTTCTAACATATTAGAAATTAAAACATTTTAACATTGTTAAGAAAATAGTTTTGACTTCAAGGATGTCCTGAAAGTGTCTTGGGGCATCTCAGTCATATTTTGAGAACCACTAGTATAAAGAACTCCCTGGGAAGAAAATCCCTCTATCAATGCATAGATAATTGCTCTGCAATTTATGGTCTTAGAGAGTGGCCTAAATGACCATTATTATCAGCATTGGAATGATCCGGGATAGCTCCAAGGGACTCATGATGAAAAAGGTAGAAGGAACTGACAGAGTCTGAATGCAGATTGAAGCATGCTGCTCTTTATTTTCTCCATGAATCTTTCTCTAGTGTAAGTGATGTGTGTCTTCTTTCACAACATGGTGAACATGGAAATATGTATTATATGATCACACATGAACAACCTAGATCGTATTACTTGCTGCCTTGGGTAGCTGGGAAGAAGGGAGAGAATGCAGATCACAAAATGTCAGAAAACAATTATTAAAAATTGTATTGACATGTAAAAAAATGTTTAAAGGAAAATCAAAACAACTACAAAAAAAGAGAGTTGCCTAGGATACAGAGAGGTTTAATGAATCAACCTGGGTCACACAATCAGAGTGTGTCAGAAGCAGAACTTGAACCCAATTCATTCTGACTCTGGGGTCAGCTCTCTATCCACTGCTGCCTTTCACCTTTACACCAAATAGATTCTTAATAAATGCTGATTGTTTTGGATTACATTGTTATTCATAATTTATATTCCTTGTGGAGGGAGCACTATTATACACTATTATCAAAAATATACGAAACACTCATTAATTTTTTTTTCTTCTCTCCAGAGGAAAGTATCTCCCTCCTTGGAATTTTTAAAAACAGACACGTACTAAACACTTATTATGTGCCAGTCACTGTGCTACGTGCTGAAGATACAAAGAAAGATACCCCCACATCCCCTATTCTTGCCCTTCAAGAATGATCTGCTCATCCTATCTTCTTAATCACTTGCATTTAAGTTCATTTTCTCTTTAAAGATCAATAACGTGCCTAAAATGGTCAAATTTTCCCCTGGTCCCAGAAGAAAAGTATTCTAACCCAATGTTTACCCATTACATTGTCTCTAATATTATGAAAGGGTAGGGAGATGGAGTAGGGTAGAAGAGTTGGATGGCTTAGGGAATTAAGAGCCATGTTTAGAAATGAGATGTCCTTGGCTCAAATGTGACCTCGGACACATCCTAGCAGTGTGACCCTGGGCAAGTCACTTAACCCCAATTGCCAAGCCCTTACCACTCTTCTGTCGAATTCTACCTAGAATTAATACACAATATTGATTCTAAAGACAGAAGATGAGGATTTAAAAATAAAGAATGGGGGTGGTGGTGGTAAGCAGTGAGGCTTGCCTCCAACGCCTGCTTTGAGTAGTCTTCTCACTTAACATGCAGTATAAGCCTCCCACATAACCTGGCTTCCTTTTGACGTGTGCACTGGAGCTCAAAGTTTCCTGTGCAATCAGCCCCTGACCTTTGTGTCTCTTCTTTAGCGGAGCGCCTCAGCCTGGTCTGGAGACATCAGTGAGAGCTCTGCTGAGAGGTCAGCACTCATTAGCTTGTAACGAAGTTCTGACTAGAAACTTATTTGTCTTTGGCAGGACAGTAGCCAACAGGTGACTGGACCCTTGGCCCTACCAAGCAGCCAGGGGGATCCTGATGGATGCTCCTTTTGCCTGCCTGGACAGTTTAGTGCCTGCTTTCCAAATCCCTAGACATCTCCTGCTTGTTCTCCAGCCAGAGCCATCTCTCTCCATCCTCTGCCTCTGATACCTCCCACTCCTCTGCATATAAATCAGAAAATGAAGATGAGCAGGAGCAGGATCATCTTTGATAGCCTCTTTTTTCATTTTATTTTTCAATTAACAAGCATTTATTTTCTTCACTCTGCACGATATGAAAGAAAAACAAAACTCTTGTAACAAAAATGAAGAGTCAAACAAAACGTACCCCTCCCACCTCCTAACCCTGCCTTGAACCCAAATTTGATATAGAGATAGATGCCCTTCTCAGACAGCATCTTCCCTTGGACCCTCCTGGACTAGGCAGAAATTCTGAAGCAATAGGTCCAAGGAAGCAATCCCTTGGATCCTCTCCTATTTCTTCTCCTGCTGCCATTCTTTGAGGGCGGAGACGGTGGCGGTGGTGGTTTTTAGTCTGATTGTTTTGTTTTTTGCTTTTCTTTGTACCCATACAGTTCCTGGTACCTAGCACACTGTAAGTGCTTAGTAAGTGCTTGTCGACTGAGTGACTTATTGACTGACTAGCTCTTTCCTCAGTCTTGCTACAGCCCGCTAGGTTCAGGCCCTACAGCCTCTTAGCTCTCCAAGGAATGCCCACTGACTGGTCCCCTGCCTGTATCCTTTCTGAGCTCACTCTCTAAAATAAAAAAAAAAAAAAACACTGGCTTGGAGCCAGCAGGATGCCTTTGCCTTTTGCTGAGACCCCAACCTGAAATACTAGAGCTCCCACCAAGACATTCAAACTTGCTTTCAGAAATGAGCTAAATAAATAAAAGTCCTCCAGCATTTTCCAGGAATAAAAGTTAGGCCTTTGCAAAGTCAACTCAGCCATACAATCATATCTGTAAAAAGGTAACACAAATCAGGTTTGCTGTTCCAAGATATTAGAAGAAAAAATCCCAGATATTATTTTTGGGTTCCTAAACCAATGGAGAGAGGAGCTTTTAGTGAGTGGTTGGTAGCTATCCATTTTATAAAATGAATTGACTTTTGCTGAGAGTAAAAAAGATGAGTGAAGAATTATATTTTCCCTCCAATGTGGCAGTTCCTTTTTGTACTATCATCTTGGTTTTCTGTTCCATGAATATAGCAAAATGTCAGCTACATGTATTACAATGAAAAACACCACACAAATTTTAGTTGTAAACACATAATCAATCTCCCACACGTGCATAAAGGGTCTGTTCTTCCAAATATATACAAAATTCCTTTCCTGTCATTCCCTCTCCTCCTTTCCCCTTCTGTCTGTCTCTCTCCTTCCTCTCTCTCCCTCCCTTTGTCTCTCTCTTTCTCTTCCTCTCCGTCTCTCCTCTCTCTTTACTTTCCTTACCCATTTCCCTCTCTCTCTCTCTCTCTCTCTC
>NW_025359150.1:0-1041 GCF_016433145.1 Gracilinanus agilis | reverse complement strand
GAGCATGAATCACGTAACCATGTTAAAAATGAATATAAATGTTAAAAATGAAAAAAAAAAGAATGATATTATCTGAAAAAAAAAAGCTTATGACCATACTCTCTATGTATACTTCTCTTAACTATTATGATAATAATAATTTTTAAGATTTAAAGATATCATTTTTCCATTTAAGAATATGAACAATCTGATCTTTTTTCTCTTTCTTATTTTGTTTTTATGTTTCACTTGTATTTTGTATTTAAAAATCAAAATTTCAATTTAAATATGTTTTTTCCAGAAATACCTGGAAATCTTCTATTTTATTAAATGACCATACTTTTCTCTTAAAGAATATAGTCAATTTTGTTAGGTAAGTGATTCTTGGTTATAAAGCCAGTTCCCTTGTCTTCTGTTATATCATATTCCTTGCCTTCCTGTCCTTCAATGTGGAAGGTTCCAGATCCTGTGTAATCCTGTCTGGGGCTCCATTTTATTTGAACTGTTTCTTTCTGACTGCTCGCAAAATTTTCTCCTTGGTCTGGTAGTTCTTGAACTTGGCTATAACATTACCAAGAGTTGTCATTGTGGATCTATTGAAGAAGGTGATCTATCTATTTGTTCAATTTCTGTTTAACTCTCTTGTTCAAGAATATCAGGGGAATTTTCTTAGATAATTTATTATAAAATGATGTCTAGGCTTTTTTTTATGATTCTTAAATTGTCTCTCCTGGATCTGTTTCACAGGTAAGTTGTTTTTTCAATAAGATTTTTCATATTTTCTTCTATTTTCATTCTTTTAATTTTGCTTTATTGTTTCTTGATGTTTCATGAAGTCATTATCTTCTTTTTGCCCAATTCTAATTTTTAAAGACTGAATTTCTTCCATGACATTTTGATCATCCCTTTCCATTTGGTCCATTCTACTTTTCATGAACCCTTTTTTTCATCAGAGTTTTGTGCCTCTTTTTTTAAATTGTTGACAAATTTTGCTTTTTAAGCTATTGTTTTCTTGTTTGCATTATTTTTATTCTTTTTCCCCATTTTCCTTCAACCAGTCTC
>NW_025359149.1:0-2821 GCF_016433145.1 Gracilinanus agilis | reverse complement strand
AATAATTTCCTGGGGGCTAAGTAATATTTTTTCTGGAAAGGGGGTGGTGGGCCAAAAAAGTTTGGGAAACCCTGGCCTAGCCCTTACCGTTCTTTTGCCTTGGAACCAATACACAGTATTGATTCTAGGACGGAAGGTGAGGGTTTTAATAATAATAATAATAATAATAAATCAAATCCCTTAAGATGGGAAAATGTTGGATACAGAATGATTTCTTTATAATGTGATTTAACCAATCTGGCAGCAAATATTCATCATAACTAGACCATTAAATACCAATTGGGTAATGATATACTTTCCCTCTTCAGTGGCCCCTGATGTTTAGTAATTTTTAATTAATTTGCAAATTCCAGCAGAAAGAGGGGGTGTTTGGGGGGAGCCAGGATTAGCCTAAGGTTCCAAAGGAAGGGGGCTGCTTTGTGTCTGTACACATCCCTTCCCAGGATGAACTCATCCTTAGCAGAGTCAGCCTAGCTGGCTTGCCTGGGTGCTTTCTCTCCCAGAATCAGCAGCAGCAGCAGCAGGCTTAAAAACAGACTACTTTAAGTCCCGGCGCAGAACCCCCTGGGCGGCCCGGAGGAATTCTGCAGATAGCTAAGGGTGGGGGGATTGTAAGTAAATATTTCTCCTATGAGAAAACCGGCGGGGAGGAGGACAAACCTTGCGGGAAGGGGAGGGTCGGCCTTGCCAGCCACGAGCCAGGAGGAGCGGTGGTAGGCGTATCTGTATCTCTTGTTGTCCACGGGAACGATATCCATCAGAACGATGTACTTGGCTTCAGGGTCCACCCCGGAAAACGACACCCGAATGGTAGGGAACATTCTCCTTAGAGCAGAGAAGAGACAGGACCGGTCACACACGCACACGCAACCTTGCTTGGAAGTGGGGGGAGGGGCTAACTGATTCCTTAATCGGAAGCTTTGATGGGGAAGAAAACGATCCAAGAGGTCTCCACAGATTTGTTTCAGCTTATTCGCCCTACTAGCGCGTGCCCGCCCATCTGGAAGGTCGGGGATCCTCGGAGATCGCCTCCGGCTTCGATCTGGGCAACGTGGCTCCCCTGGGATTGAATTCTGTCTCTTTCACGTTGCCCGGATTTCTTGTACCGATAGCTGACATTTACAGAGCGCTTTTAGCCCTCTTGATCCTTACAGCAGGTAAGGCAGGTGCCACAGGTGCTATTATCCTCACCCTACCGAGCAGGACCCTGGGACTGAGTCACTTTCCAGCTAATCCTTGCCAGAGTTTCCTTCTAAGTGGGTCTCTCCTGAGCCCTGCTTCTGTTTACACAACAGAACCCTTTCCCAAATAGTCCTACAAGGAGCCGGGCTACAAATGCCTTTTCATTTATTTCTCTTGGGGTCTTTTATTTCATCAAGGTGAGGAAATTCCAGGCTTACAAACTCTCTTTGCCAAGGCCACTGTCTACCTGCTCTGTAATTATAAATCTGGGCTCTACAGTCACAGGTGGTTGCCTGGCGGCCTCCAATTCACCAGTAGGTGTCAAAGTGAAAATTGGAATCCTGCATTCCCTGGCTCCAAGGCTGGTTCTTTACCCACCAAATGCCTCCATCCTTCTCCTGGCAAATATTCTGGTGTTAAAATCTCACACCACTCCTGCAGAGCTCCAGGTGCTCAGAGCACAGATGGCTTCCTGAGGACCAGCACAGATTTCCCAGGATGCTCTGACACTGACATTTTTAAGGGGCGCCCATGGAAGTGAGCATTTATGACCAAGGCTGGAGGAAAGCTATACACCTCAACTTGGATTGCCCACACAAGGAAGGGTTCTTTCAGGATAATGGCTTCTGTTGTTTCTAGCCCACGGCTAGAAGGTTTGGGGACAAAACCCACTGACTTGGTTCTTGCTCTTGGCTACCCCGGCAGTGTCCCCACCCAGCATAAGGCACTTCTCCCCTTTTCCACTAGTCAGTTTTCCTTTCTTTCCTAGCCACTGGGCCTTGTGGGAGTGATGTGAAGGCAGGCAGACTCAGTCTGCTTCTAGTGGGCTGGTTCTTAAATGGGAGAGGGGGCAATGGCATTGGTGCCTGGGGTCTTTGAGAAACCCACGGAAGAGGCTGGTCTTCCCTTAGTTTGCTGGGTCCACTCAGTACTGCCTGGATGTCTGAAATGTCTAGATCCTTCTACATTATTTCCCCAAACTAGCTCACAGAACACACGTTGCCTAACTGGATCACCCGCCCCAGGGAAGCGGGGCTACGCTCTTCTTCCTTATAGGGATTTTTTTTTTTAAACCAATTTAAACTACTGAGTGGTGCAGGGAGTTTTATGTCTGCTCATTGTTAGCTGTTTAAATTCGGTATCATTACTTCCCCCAGAGTTTAGCAGCTCAGTAGCTGGTACTTAATGGACTCTTAATAAAAGCTTGACCTGTTGACTTGACTGGAAACTTCCCTCAGTTTCCTCCTCTGTAAAAGAAGAGCGTTTTGGTTTGATCAAAGATTCTTGTTTTTTGGTTTGTTGTTGTTTTTTTTTTTTGGCATCCCAGATCCCTTTGTCAGTCTAGTGAAAACTGATGGAGCCCCTCTCAGATGAATGTTTTTAAATGCATAAAATAAAACGCCCAAAATAACAAAGGAAATCAAAGAGTAACGAAAATAAAGAGCTATCCCCGCCCCCCCCCACCAAGTCCATAGGTCCATCGCCTGAAATATTAGGAGCCCTCCGACCTGATGCTTTTAGAGGTCTCTTCCGAGTCTATCTCGAAGGCAAGAATTCTTCGGATTTAAAATCAAATCAGCGTAGTTCGAATATCTCTCTCTCTCTCTCTCTCTCTCTCTCTCTCTCTCTCTCTCTCTCT
>NW_025359148.1:0-6118 GCF_016433145.1 Gracilinanus agilis | reverse complement strand
CTCCTTGATATTTGAATTGTTTCTTTCTGGCTTCTTGTAAGATTTTTTCTTTTGCTTGGAAACTCTTGAATTTTGCAATGATATTTCTGGGTGTTTTCTTTTCTTGATCGAATGCCGCAGGTGTTCTATGAATCCTTTCAATGTCTATATTGCCCTCTTGTTGTAGGACTTCAGGGCAATTTTGCTGAATTATTTCTCTTAGTATGGAGTCCAGGTTTCTATTAATTTCTGGTTTTTCTGGAAGACCAATTATTCTCAAATTGTCTCTTCTAGACCGGTTTTCTTGGTCTGTCACTCTCTCATTGAGATATTTCATGTTTCCTTCTATTTTTTCAGTCTTTTGACTTTGTTTTATTTGTTCTTGTTGTCTTGAGAGATCATTAGCTTCTACTTGCTCAATTCTAGCCTTTAGGGATTGATTTTCGGCTATAATCTTTCGGTTTTCGGCCATAATCTTCTGGTTTTCGGCCATAATCTTCTGGTATTCCTTTTCCATCTGGTCATTTCTGGTGTTCAATTTGCTTATCAGTTCATTTGGTTTCTGAGCCTCGCTTTCCAATTGCAAGATTCTACCTTTTAAATAGTTATTTTCTTGCCAGATCTCTTCCATTTTCCTCAAAATCTCAGTACCTTCCACGCTGTGCCCTGTTGTGGGGTTCCTCCGTTCGTCTGGACTTGTTTTCATGTCCCCTTGAGGAGTTTTGTGTGTTTTGGTCAGGAGAGGTTAAGAGCTGCTTCTTACTCTGCCGCCATCTTAACCCGGAAACTCCCCCTGTCTTTTAAAAATATATGTAGTTGACTAAATTGTTGATTTTTTTACCAATACTATGATTTCATTAGTGTGGAAATTCCTTCCCTATTTATAACTTATTAATAAAGTTCTTTTCATAATCATACAACTGATTGAAAGATATGGAAAATACTGGATCTTGCTCTTTATTGTTTGTTGAATAGAGAAAAAAAATTGATTCAGTAGAACACACTGCAGCCCTCAATGAGCTCCTCCAACATGGAGACAATGTTTATCTATTGCTTATGAGGATTGGTTTATTTGCTTTCAGCCACATGTCCCATTGGAGTTGAAAGGCTGATAAGGAGAGGAACAAGTACACCCTTTTTGTTGGACCCTACCCTGGTGTGAGTGAAGTCATTCCTTCTCAGTGCCTCTCCTAGGTCTTGCTTTCTCTTTAGTTAATGACTTCAACTCTGCACCTGATGAATAGATTTCCTTTTAAATTTTTCCTGGAGGAAAAAAGGGAAATGAGGCCACCACTTTAAAAGATCATTTCCAGCTCATTTGCAGTGCTTCTTCACAACATACACCACTCATTTGCAAAACATCCCCCACAGGAACACTAGCTCTCCAAGTAATGGGGTAATAGTCAGGGTTTATTTAACCTTTCACTGTTTTGGGGGAATCTATAAGAACTCCCAATTTTACTAGTAATTACTTCTCATCAACAATAAACTATTTATCTCAACATCTAGTTGCCTCCCTTTAGACATCATTTACTGAAAGGATTCACACAAAGCAGTGAAACAATAAATGATCATATTACCTTTCAAAATCCAACCTCTTTTTAAAAATTAAAATGATCAAATAGAAAATAAAACATACTCTTAAAGAAACAAAATTAGTAAAGTGGATTAATTTCTCTCTAAAGAGAATGAAAACATGGGAAAAGACACATGCAGAAGAAGAAGTAGAAAACCACCAGGTCTTGGTTTCTCAGCAAACAGGTATAGAACTCTGCATTAGTTTCATTTGCCTTATATATAGACTCAGGCCACACAGTCTGGGAATTGGAATCTTATTCTCTCTCTCTTAGAAACGTAGGCTTCTTCTCCTAAGAGAGAGCATGACTTAATTCCTTTGGGCATGGAATCTGCAGCATCCTTGTTCTTTTGACTATCTTCTTCACACCCTCATCACAATGGAGCTGTTCCTTTTCTCCTCCCAAACTGATGAAATAATTATAAGCTTTTTTTAACTTAGCTACCTTTAACTGGGTGCTGAGAAAGTGTTACTATTTTAATGACAAGCAATTTCCTTAAGCAAGAAAATTGGGAAGCACCTTAGGTTGACTTTCTAGGCAATGAAGGTAAGACTAGATAGCTTTTTTTCAAAGGGATTCTGCTTTGTCCCATCAGATCTCATAAACATCAAATATTTTCTAACTGTAAAAGAGATGCAAAGCCTCTCTTCTTCTCAAGACATACAGGATGATAAAGAATAACCAGGGATTTTTAAATGGTCTCACCTTTTTCAAGCTGTAGAAAATGATTCGGGGCAAAAGCCCTCAGCAGTAATCACTTCCTTCCAAGGAGGTTCTCAGAGATTACTCCAGGCTTTTTCTTCAAGCAACCAGCAAATCTATTCCTCTCTTCTAATCAGTAGCTTCCTAGGAAAACAAATAAAACTTTCCTGGCAGATTATATTTTCCTACTGAATTCTTCGCAGCTGGCATTTTCACTTGCCCAATATCTCAAATTGAAATTCCCTGGGTTAGTAAATAATTTTTTTCTAATGGATAAAGCTCAAGAAATTTGTATTTCTGTAAATTGGAAACCTGGTGGTCCTTAAGCATCATCTCCAAGCAGATATTTGCTTTATAATTATGATAATTACTATGAATCTCTAAAACCTTCACATGCAAATGGAATGATGGACTACAATGCTGATGGCATCATTACCTTTGACATTTCTCTATCTTCAAATAGATCCTTTTAGCACATTCATCTGAAGGGCAGTTTTCTATATTGCTCTTCTAAGAGTCCGTGTCTCATTTTTTCTCTTTTTACTTTTCATCTTTGATATTTTCTATTGTATATTTTATTGATTTTCTTTATAAAAATATTCTTTTTAGTCTCCATTCAACAAATCTGCTGTATCTCACATCTATATTATTGTGACCATTATGCTCATTTTCATCTACATCTAGTCACACAAATTTGCAGCCATCAATTATATGTTAGACACATTTTTTCCTAGTTGTTAGATACAACAAAAGTGTTGCTATGGATATTTTTGTATGCATGAGCCTTTTCCTCTGTCTTTAACCTCTTTGTAGTATATACTTAATAGTAAAATCATTGGATCAAAGTGTATACACATTTCAATTACTTTTTGACATAGTTCCAAAGAACTTTGTAAAATCATTAAGACTAGCCCACAGCTCCATGAGGAGAGTATTAGTATTCTTATCCTTCCTCAGCCCCTCCAACAATTGCTACTTTTCCTTTTTGTCATTTTCCCCAATCTGATCACTGTGAAATAAAATCTCAAAGATGTTTTAATCTGTATTTTTCTTATTAGAGACCTGGAGCATGTTTTCATATGGTCATTGATAGCATTTCTTCAAGTGAAAATTGGCAGCTCATATCTTTTAATCAGCTATTTATTTGAGAATGGAACTTATTCTTACATATTTGTATTAGTCTCATATATCTCATATATTAAACCTTTATCACAGAAATTTTGCTGCAAATATTTCTAATTTAATCATTTCTTTAATAAATTTGTATTTAATATTTGTATTTAATAAATTTTGTTGTTAGAAAAGCTTTTTGTATTTAATATTTGTATTTAATAAATTTTGTTGTTAGAAAAGCTTTTTCAATTTTATATACAATAGTACTGTCATGTCAACTCAACACATGTAACTCCAGGTATATGCAATTAACAATCAAAAAATGGAGAAAAATATGTAAAATAAACATTTTTAATTATGTGCTAAATCTGTGCCATTTTTCAACTGGCATAAAGTTTTTAAGCAGTTCACCTAGTCATGCTCATTCACTCTCTGAGAAGTTTTAGTATAAGTTATTATTTTGTGCCAACTTAGCTCCTGCAATAGTCTTTGTCCAGAGTTCTTTGTTATAACAAGTTACATTTGCATGAGAGCAGTGTTTCTGCATGTTTCATTGATGACATTTAATAATTGATAATGGTCTCAAAGTTCAAGAGTAGTGATTATGGTAGCTCTGATAAACCTAAAAAACTAGTAGAGTGCCTAGATATGTTCATATAAGAAATACTTATTAAGTAATGGGGTTTGCTGTTATGCATGATTTTCAGCTTATGTGATAGGTCTTGGATCATAGTGGTTACATAAAACAAGATCCTACTGTAATAAAAATTTTCCATTTTCTCTTCCATTTTCCCTGATTAGTTAAGAATTTATTCCTAGCCAAAGTTATGAAATTTATTTATTTGCATGATTTTTAAAATTTGTCTCAGATACTTATTTGGACTTTATATAGTAGCAGATGGAATAAGATATTGGTATAAACCCAATTTCTACCAAGATACTTTCTAGTTTTTTCAGCAGCTTTTGTTGAATAGGGGATCTTTACCATAATATTTAATGTCTTTTGATATATAAACATTATACTACCCAGTGGAATTGTTTCTGGGACTAGTTTACCTGATCTCTTCAATTTTTTAATGTTGTTCATGTTTTGGTCTTTAGCAGGGGTCAGCAACGTATGGCTCTCGAGCCATATCTGGCTCTTTTGAGGGCCAGATATGGCTCTTTCTGCAGGAGCCATAAAGTCAATTTTTTTTCAGACGCTGTTACAGGAGCGCGCACTGTTACAGGAGTGCGCACTGTGAGCACTGTACGGCCCTCATGAAATTACATTTTAAAAAATGTGGCGTTTATGGCTCTCACAGCCAAAAAGGTTGCCGACCCCTGGTCTCTAGGATAGTTTGAGGTTTGTTCTTGCCATTCCTCTTTCATTCCTACTTTAAAAATTATTTTGGCTAGGCATATATCATGAGCAAGACCCAAGACATGGGTTTTCCTAGTGGTATACTAATACCATGATGTACAAAATGACCAAAATGTTAAATCTCCAGCACATTTGACCAAATCTCAAGCAAAAATATTGGTACAGACATTGTCAAGTATTTCATAGGATGAAAAGAGCTAGAGGAGTTTCATCATATACCAATGGAGGCAATCACCATGTTGAAAAGATCATGGAGTCTATTTAAGTATATCTAATTTAGCAAAGAGTTGAATTCTGGCTAATTAATTAGCTGCTGTTAAATATAATGGAGCAAATATATTACCTAACTGTGAAAATTTATGAATATCTAGAAGAGAGGTTTTTTTTATCTAGGGTCTCTGAGTTTATTTTTTTTAACTGTACTTAAATATAATTGGTTTCCTCTGTGATCTCAAGTATTTTATGTTATGCATTCGTGAAAGGACTAGAGTTTCTCTGATGTTACTTTCTTCTTTCCTTCCACATCAAAAGCTGACTTTACCTGAAAGAAGACAAAACTGCTCCAAAATCTGATTGTACCTGCCTTAGCTAATTCGACTTCCTGATGATCTAGAAGCATAAAAGTCTCTATCATGTAGAATCTGTGACCAAGATCATAGGAGTCACTATATCCTGTTGATCTCCCAGCCTGTCAGGTTTTCTGATGAAAACAAGGTGGATTGGGTTGAGAGAAGCTAAGTACCACTACATATGTGTTGCATATTATTACTGCATCAAGGCAACACAAAATTTCTTTGGTTGAATATTTAATGACTTATGAGTGGTTTATTTCACCTGAACATCAAACTTAAACTAAAAAAGGGTTGCATCAGAGCTTTGTCTCATAACATTTAATAACTTTATTTTGAGAAGGGGTCCATAAGTTTCTCTAGGATGCTAAAAGGGTCCAAAGGCACAAATAATATAAGTCCCTTCTCTGCTGCCTGTTTATGACATCTATACAAAATTGAGAGTCTTTGACCCTAGAAAGGAGAAAGTAAGAAGGGAAACTTAGAAGGGAAAATTAAACATATCACTCCTTATATTTAAACATTAAATTAATGCTTAGAACTTCTTCATAGAAGAACATTTATTAGGTAAAGAAAACAACTTCTAGAAAATTAAAATGATATTAGCATCAATATTGGGGAGAGATCAAGGGAACCGAATCAATCCAAAGCTCTTAGAGCTGTAAAAAAAACATCCAGCCCTCTCATTTTATATGTGAGAAAACTGAAGCACAGAGAATTTTTAATGAATACTTGTTGTCACAAAAATAGTGAGTGGCAGATCTGGGGTTTGAATCAAATCTTTCAACTTTAAGTCTTTCTATGGCATGGTGATA
>NW_025359147.1:0-1506 GCF_016433145.1 Gracilinanus agilis | reverse complement strand
GGACACAGAGGCGAGGAGTGGGGGGAGAACGAGAAGGCGGGCTATGAACGAGGAACAGAGGGCCTTCGTTTGGTTTCTGTGGACGATGGTATGCCGGAGGTAGGCCGTCACCAGACTGCGAGAGACCTCGAGTGCCAGCTTATTCGGGGGGTTCGTACCAAGTGTGCCGGGAAAGCGTAGAGGAGCAGGAGGGAGGGACGAGCAAGAGGGCTGACCAGGCCGAGACGACAGACGAGCGAGGACACCGAAAGGGCCCGAGGAGGGAAGCCGAAGGCTTCGGTCGGCTTCCCTGGCCCCAAGCTACGGGAGGGCCGAGCAGCTTTGCGATCCCCCCGAGAGTTCCTGGGGTGCTGGGGGCGGGGACGGCAAAAGGCAGCCGCCCAGCAGCTGGGAGAGCCGCTGCTCAAACCTGCCCGGACCCCCAGCAGCAGCATCCAGAAAGCGAGGGAGAAGTCAAGTCAGATGGCAGACGTGGGTAGGGAGCAGCTTCAGAGGCTGACCACAAAGCTCTAGGGCGGGCCAGAGCCAGGGTCCCGGGCTGGGAGAAACCCAGGGCATGTGGGCAGTGACGCCAAGGGCTGCCAAGCGTTCTGAGACCCGGCAGGCAGCCTCGAGTGAAGCAGCCTGGGGCCTCGCCCGAAGGCGGGCCTAGAAGCGCCCGGGCTTGGCTGCTCCCTGCCTGGCCTCTGCTGGGCGCCTCCTCTCATCTCATTTGCCCCTCCCGGCCTTGCAGGACGTGAAGCTGCCCGATGCGTACGAGCGCCTCATTCTAGACGTCTTCTGTGGGAGCCAGATGCATTTCGTGCGCAGGTGAGGGAGGATTGGAGTGGTGGGACCCCACGCGTCTACTGTGCTCCCATTCTCCAGGACAGGAGAGCTGCTGGATTTAGGCCTGAAGGATCTGGGTTCAGATCCCACCTCTGGGGCCTGGAAGGAATCCGCAGCGTTCTCTGTCAAATCAAGGAGCCAGAGTAAGCGGCCCCTGAGGGCCCAGGATCCTTCGTTAGCCTCACGCCCGACAGCCTTAATGCCTGCTGCCTTGAGGCCTAGCGAGGGAGGAGGGAGAAGGATGGCCTTCCCCAGTTCCCAGCCCAAGGCATGGCAGGGCTTGGCCCAGACCCTGGGGGACTTTGTTTCTCAGCATTCCTCTCTCCTCCCCTTCCGAGGGCCGCTTCTGGCCCACTCTGACCTCGGGCCTCTCTTTTCTACTTTATGAGAATGTCCGTGGTTTGGCCCTGCCCCCTTCTCTCTCCCCTCTCTGGCTCCTCACTGCCACGATCCCTGGCCTCGGCCGGGGCTCGGCACGTGCTGGTGTTTCCCGAGCCCCCTTGGCCCTCCCAGGGCTCGGCCCACGCCCACCTGGCCGCCCCCCGTCTCTCTCCTCCCCACAGCGATGAGCTTCGGGAAGCCTGGAGGATCTTCACGCCCCTGCTGCACCACATCGAGCGGGAGAAGACCCAGCCCATTCCCTACGTCTACGGCAGGTGAGGTGGGGGCTCCCGGGGC
>NW_025359146.1:0-10815 GCF_016433145.1 Gracilinanus agilis | reverse complement strand
CTATTTTATATATATATATATATATATATATATATATATATATATATGTCTTAGGGTTCGGCAACCTTTGTGTATCAATTTTGCCTGTAAAATAGGAATAATAATACCATCTCATCAGTGCTGGCTTTACACAAAATTATGAAGTTTGTCAATGGTACCAGAAGGTTCCTCCTTTTGTGACAGTCCTCGCCTCATCATCCTAGATATTTTTTCCCTTTCTCCCATTTAGTTCTCTTATGTTTGTTTGGGTCTTTATACATCAACTAAAGCTCTTGTGAAACACTAATAGTCCATCAAAAAATGTATTAAGCACCTATCATGTTCTAGACATTATGCTCATTATTAAGGGATACCAAGAAAGACGAAAGACAATTCCTGCTTCCAAGGAGAAGTATCAAAACCATTATGTACAAGTAAGAAATAGCCAAAATAAATCAGAGATGATCAATAGGGACAAGGCACTAACATGAAGGCACTAAAATCTTATTGTGAATTCACTGATTGTATTGTCTCAATGTTTTGAAGGATCATAAAGAGGTTAACTCAAAGAGAGAAATATCTAATGTTGGCATGTAAGACAGTAGAATTCCACATACTTATTTGGACAAACATTTCTGAATAGTGGAAACTGCTAAGAACCTCTTAAATTACATAAAGTCAGTGATCACTTACCCTATCAACTCCATCTCCCCTATAGATCACATAGCTATAGAAGAATCTGAGCAGAAATGAAGTTTTTAGGATTGAAGAGGCTTTAAAGGCTATTTGGCCCAATTGCCTTATTATTTAAATGAAAACACATTCTGTCAAAAGAAGTTAAGTGACTTGCCTAAGGTCTTATCACAATTTAGTAGCAGAACAGAGACTAGAACCCAGGCTGACAGACTCCCACTCCAATGTTCATTCTGCTACTATTACCATGATTTCCCTCTGATGTGTATATGGGACTTAAAAATATTAAATACTCTGCAAAATACTATTCCATTTAACATTCATTCATTCATTCTACATTAAGTAATTGTTTATTCCTAATCTCTCACCACTACTGTGATGATAACTATGATGATCTCATTGATGTGGGCATTCTCTCCAATCTGAATCTTCACCAAGGTGATAAAACATTTTCAAGAGAAGGGTATCGAAAATGCTTTGGATTTATTGGTATTGGTCACAATCCATACTACTACCGGAGTAATTCTAAACCATTTCTGAATATTTGTAACAAAGTTAATGCCATTCTACTCTCAAGCTACATGAGTAACAAGTAGACTAAGAGAAAAAAAAATCCTCTAACTTTAGGGGAACATATAACCTTTTTCACCTAAGAATTTGTAGTTATCTAATATGGGTCATTCTAAAGATTCTAAAAGACTCTAAAGATAGTAGAGATATTCATGGATGAAGCAAATTAAGTGAATAGGCAGATTTGGGAAGGGAAGGGAAGAGGAATGGATCAGAAGTGTTCATCTTGTTTATTTGCTTGTGAACATGTTGGTCATTTTGTCTGACCTAGCAATGTCAAACTGCCAGTGTTGACATCTAACAAAGGCACACAAAGCTGTAATTTCTTTCGATGGTTATGGTAATTGCCCAGAAGGGAAAGCCAATATTTATTTTGGAATTCGTTTATGTTGGCATCAGTCAAATGTGTCTTAAATTATTTTAGAACAAAGTGTCCTAATCTTCCTCCTAATGCATTTTTCTCCAGCATATGGGATTTTAATTTGTTCCAAGTAGACAATAAAAGTCTGCAGGTGGTCTATAATAATAACTGACTACATTGTTAATCACCATTTGAGAAGTCATCTCTCAGAAGTTCAGGCCTGATCTGCTAAAATACTCTAAGTCTGAACTCTAACTCAATGAATTTGAACCATTCATAGCCAGATGAAGTACACGGTAATATTTTGTATTTCTAGAAACTAGTCCATGCTAAATAGAATTTAATCCAGAGGAATGAGAATGATAATTCATTTTATCTATCAATCAATTTACCAACAAATATTTATCAAAAATTTTAAGGTAGAAACTCCCTCCCCATATTTGCAGTCATGATTCAAAGTTTTTAATATTCCAGGATCACCCTGACAATTTATTAACTGCCTTCTGTTCTATTCTGTCACCCCAGTCCCAGTCCTCTGGGCTATTAAAAGTAAAATCAGGAGAAGACCAAAAGATAGGCTCATTGTATATCAGGAGGAAGAGAATGATTAGTAGCCAATTGAGGACATTTCCCCTGATTTAATCCTAGGGATTAAAAACATGTTTTAAGGAAGGAAAAGATTCTTTTTGGAAAGAAATTTGAAGATCTTTCTTTAGCACGTTGAGACACAAACAAATTCCACCTTTAGGCTATCTATCATCTTTATGATCAGGAAAAATACAGGATTTATAGGTTTCTCTGTTCACAGGAATCTGCAGAGCCCATTGTCTCAGCAATAAGAAGAGTTTTCTGTAGAGCTCCAATGAAGGCAATATCCTACCAGCTGAACTGCAGTGAAAATTGGTGGAGATCTTCATTCACTTCATTGTCCTCTCACTGCTGCAAAGTCATATATTGGAAAACCACAGGGGACCAATATGGAGCCAGGCCATCCTTATTTGCTTCATCAGTGATCTACCAACCTAATTCCACCTTCACAATGCTTCCTTCTTCTCTTCTGTCCCTCACCCAGGGTTAGTCTCCTGGCACCACGTTCATTTATAGAATTGTTAGGGAGGCAGAAGGCAGAAGCAATAGGATGGAAAGTACTTCTTTATCTTTCAAGGCTATTTTTGAAACAAACCAGAAGTACATTCCTCTCTTCTTACATGTAACTAAACTATATTCTGTGGTTGATTTTTTAACTTATTTTTCATTTAAACTAGATTTGAAGATATCTCTTTCTTGCACTTCTGTTCAAATTCTTGTAGCACAATGTATCAAGAAACTTGCTCCATGCTTCTTCTTAGTCCTGCTCCTTAGTTTCCCTGGCTTCTTGAAATAAAGTAGCTTATTAAATCCTGCTTGAGAGGGAGGCAATTATTGGTCCCTAGTTTAGAGCCTTCTCCTCTAGGATTATCTACCAATGACTGTATGTATCTTTCATGTAGCTATTTATTTATGTCATTTCCTTCACTGCCTATCTTCATGCCTCTACCCTTTTGTAAAGCTCAGAGCATGGAGAAAACATTTAATAAATATATTTTGATTGATTGATTTTTTTAAATGAAAAAATGCATCCTTATACTATTTACCACTGACCATTTATCATTTGCAAGAAGAACACTTAAATGGGTGTTTATTCCCTGTATAGTGTATGGAGACTATGGCATTATAGTTAGATGCAATGTCTACCTATGAATTACTTAGAATAAGATATTAATAAGGATAGTCTACTTATAAGGGAAAGAGAAATGGATGAAAAAGAGACTTGTAGGCATCCCTAGATACTAAATAAACTTACCTCGTGTGAGTCACTATATCAGTCAAAGCCCCACCTTCTAGGAACTCCATTACAACCCAAAGCTCATCACCAACAAGATAACTATTATACATGTCGACCACATTGTCATGATGGTAATCCCTCATTATCACGACCTGCACAAAAGAAAAGGAAATGATGTGGCCATTAGTTGGTAAAGAGGCATCATGAAAAGATAAATATGGCATTGGATCTGGAGCCAGGAGAATCTAGGTTAAAACTCTGCTTCTCAAATCTAATAGTGGTGTGACGCTGAGCAAGTTTCAAAACTTTTCATTTATCAGGAGATTATAGGCTTTATCCAATAAGTCCTAACTAGGAACCCTGGGAATTTCACACACTGGCAAAATCACAAATCTTTTATGTATTTGCTTGTGTGAGAGGCCACAATCCTTTTTTTTACCCCTGACAATAGTTCTTCTTACAATTTGTACTTTTAAAACTTATAAATGTTTAAGAACATGATTCAACTGTTCTAATCAATCAATGCAATAAACTTTCCTTTAAAAATTATGATAATATGTGACTGTCTTTAATCAATTTGAAAGGACCTTGGGATTTGAGGCCATTGGATGAAAGGTGGAAGATGTCACATAGGAAATATTTTATGATCAGTTCATAATATAAAGTCAAACTGTCACACTTCTTAGCCTCGTTATAAAAATATATTTGAACTATTTATAAAAATAGCCATTCAGTTGAGTGATGGACCTGAAACTAAAGATAGTAGTGAATACATCAATGCTGCACAGATGGGGCAGCTAGGTGGCTTAGTGGTTTGAGACAAGAAGCCCTGGGTTCAAATTTGACTTTCAGGTGCTTCCTATTGTGTGACCCTGGGCAAGTCACTTAACTCTCATTGCCCAGCCCTTATTGTTCTTCTGCCTTAGGACTAATACGCAGTATTGATTCTACGATGAAAGGCAAGGGTTTTTAAAAAATACTACACAGATGAATTCTTAGAGAATCAAATCAGTGTCCATAGTTGTTTTTTTTAAAGATAAAAGTCATGCATTTAGCTTTATGATAATCTACAATTTTATAGCTTCTGATCCTTGATCAATTAATCTCCAGCAATTTTGAGAAAGTCTTTAAAAGAGCAGAGTAAGGAGAGATCAGTACCTCCTGGGAGATGGCTGATGTAGGTTCTAGAATTTATCATTATTGCTGCTATTAATACTTCATCTAATATCATCAGTTTTAGAATCATATATTCCTTTAGATGAGGTATTGACAAGGATGGTCTAATGGTAACCTATTGTTTGTCAAGGTACTGTATCTGAGAAGGGAAAAATGTTAATTAACCAAGATACATGAGTGATCTCTAAGCAGTCAACAAATTTACTTAGCAGGAGTTTATCTGTCAATGAACTACCTTCTAGAAATTCCATGAAAACCCAGAGCTTATCATCAATTTCCCATTTTTGTTGACACTCTCTCTCTCTCTCTCTCTCTCTCTCTCTCGCTCTCCCTCCTTCCCTTCTCTCTCTCTCTCCCTCCCTCCCTTCTCTCTTTCTCCCTCCATCTCTCCCTTTCCCTCCCTCTCTTGCTTGCTCTCTCTCTCTCTCTCTCTCTCTCTCTCTTTCTCTCTCTCTCTGTCTCTCTAATCTATCTATCTATCTATCTATCTATCTCTCTATTTGTCAATCTATCTATCTATAGTTACATACAGTCATATAGTTACATAGATGCATTGATAGATAGATAGATAAAGACATATATAGTGACTTTACTACTACTAAGGGACTTCAGTTTCCTCATTTATCAAGAAGAATATCCTTTCATAGGATTATAGGGTTGGGGGCTACCAGGGACTTCAGATCATATTTAGTCCGGCCCCTTCATTTTGTTGATAAGAAAATAGAACTGAGAGGAAAAATTAACTACTCAAAGTTGCCCAGCTGTCAAGGAGCAAAGGTGAGATTTGGTAGAATGGATGGAGAGCTGTTGTGGAATGACAGGAGCTTAGTTTGAATCCTGGCCCTGATACTCTACTACCTGTGTGACCTGGGACAAAGTCCTTTGGCTCTCTGGACTTTAGGTTCCTCCTCAGTAAAACGAGGAAGCTGGGTCAGATAGTCTGAGCTTTCTTCTAGCTCAGCATCTCTGATCATATGAACCCATCCCTGTCCTCTAAGCCCCGACCCAGTGTTTCCCACTGTGAATATACTTGTAGGGCCTCTCATCTTCATCCCGGAGACTTCACAGTAGATATTAGAGGTTTAATTAGAGAATGTGCCTACATTCTTTGTGTTCCCCAGACGCAGGAGCTTAAAGAAGATTAAGAATATTGATCCCCCTCTCCCTGGGCTTTTCTAGCTACATTAAACATAGCTTTAAAAACTGGTCAACCAGAACATCCAAATGACCACTGAGCTCGTAGCCGTAGACCAGTCTCTTGAAAAACATATTCCGGGGCCAATCGCCCTTTCATCAAATAACAGAAAAGTGCTCAGGGCACACGATTTACCTCATTAAAAAGCAGCTCTCGCCGCTGTTGTTTCCTGAGGTCCATTTTCTTGACTGCCACTTGTTTCCCTGTGTGTTTCTCAGTAGCAATGCAAACTATTCCAGTCGACCCTTCTCCTATTTTAATAAAATTATCCAAGTATTCGCGAGGGTCACCAGGGCTCACCACAAGCTGCAGAGCAGCCCGGAACTGTTCATGGGACACCCTGGAAGGCTGCTGGTCTGAGCATGAACCCCAGCTAGGTGGGGGATAAGCACTTGAAGAGACGCTGGGGGAGCTTGGATAGGAAGCTGTGGAGATGTATGGAGAGCTGGTCTGGAGACCGGGCTGGTGGTAGTGAGCAGCTTTGTGATACCCAGAAGGGTACTGGTAGCCACTTGAGGAATAGTTAACTTTGTTCTGACTTTGAGGTAGTTTGACTGGGCCCCGAGGGTAAGTGTCAGATCCAGACAGAGTCGGACTAACAGCCATCTGTGCTCGTTCATAATCCACCTGAGGAAGCAAACAGAGACGGTCATCGTTGGTAGTCTTCATGCCAATCACAGCTAGTCGATTCACGACATGAGTCAAATGATGAATGTGTAGGACATCGTTTATATTGGGTCTAAACCAGACAAAAAAAAAATAAAATGAGGGAATTTGGGAATCCCAGCTCATATAGCTACCCAGGGACTTTATGCTGTCTTCCTTTCCTCCTATCAAAATCTAATCTTAGGATTACTATTTACACTTGATTATTATACTTTATGTTATTAGTCATTCATACCCCAGCAAAAATTGCACTAAATGTGCTACCTCTCCTTTGATATTTGCATTTGAAGCCTTTTCTCTTTGGATGAAAGACTTTGCATGGCTAAAGAAATTGAAAACATGGGAGAGAAAATGAGGGAGTATGCTGGAGGAGATGGTCCTTCTCAGTGCCCTGGAAATCCTACTATTTATATGTAGCTATGGACACTGTCTTCCCCCATGGCTGGCTGTGCAGTTTTTGAATTCTGCTGCCTTGCCTCTTTCAGAGATGCTCTTTGGGTGGGCTATCCTCTATCTTCTTAGATGTACCTAGAGTCTCCTTGCTCTCTCACACCCTGGATGGCCTTGTCCAGCCTGAATAAGGCCCCCACGTTTCACGTCTCTGACTCCTCCATTCCTTATCGAAACGGATGTCTTGTTCTCATTTCTTCTAGGTCTCACTACCGGATTCCTAGAAAATTCTATAAATTCATTAAGATTTAAGTAGCTTAAATCAGGGAGGTCCTAGGTTCAAATCCGGCCTCAGACACTTCCCAGCTGTGTGACCCTGGACAAGTCACTTGACCCCCATTGCCCACCCTTACCACTCTTCCACTTATGAGTAAATACACAGAAGTTAAGGGTATATATATAAAGATTTAAGTAGCTAATGAAAGCTAAATGTTTACTTTTCCAAATAAATAAGCTTTATAATTAGACTGAGGACTCCTGGGGGAAATATCAATGTCTTACTCATAAGAGGAATTTGTAGTCTAGGGAAGGTTTCTTCAAGATGCTCCTAATCATGATTCAATTCAATTAAAAGAAATTTACTTTCTTTTTGCTATGTATATAGCAAAAAATAATGTTTGTTTTATAATATATATTAAGCTGGTCTATCAGAATGAACTGGATTTAACTTATCTCTGACACACATTGACTAGTGGACCCTAGTGAAGTCATTCAACCTCTCATGGATCCCAGGCACACTATTAGATGGATGTATATCATGGATATCTTTGGTATGCTGGCAAAGCCTATTGACCCCTTATTGGAATGATTTTAAATAAATAAGGCAAGATATAGAGAATTAGAAAAGAAGACATAAGGGGATTTTTTTTCTAAAAACTAACAAGTTCACAGACTCTAAGTTATCTCTGTCCCAAGATTACAAATTATACATAAGTTGGAGGTCTGTATCAGTAGAGGAAGTTTTCTTCATTAGAAGTGAAACTATAGCTCCATACAAAATACATATATAATTTTGGCAGATAATTACACATCTCTGCTTTGTTTCTCTTCAGTTTTTATTTGAGCAGTGCTCTCATTCCATTTACTATTTCTCCATATTCTCCAAAATGTAAGTGACACAATAAAGCATTAGATGTCTAATCAGAAAGGTTTAAGTTCAAATTTGGCCTCAGACACCTGTTAGCTATGTGATCTGGGTCTCTGTCTGCCTCAGTTACCTCATCTGTAAAATAAGAATAATAACTTTACCTACCTTCCAGGGTTGTTGTGAAGATTAAATGAGAGAAGATTAAATGAAGATTAAATGAGATAAAGTACTTTGCAAACTTTACAGCAATATATATGACTATTATAAATGTTATGATACATAAATATACACACTTGCTATTACAATCATCATCATCATCATCAACATCTTATTTCTATCCTCTATGTCTTTTAAAAATCTAAGTTGGTTAGAATTCCTATACATCTTCATTTTTCTCTGTAGACAACTCTTTTTCTTGTGACTTCTCAGAATTATCTCTGATAATATCCCCCTACATACACACACATACAAACACCACCTCACTAGGTGCTAGGGTTACAAATACCAAAATAAAACTGATGTCTTATCCTGGAGGATGTTACATTCTTTATTACATTACATGAGGAATAGTCTATAACAACCTTCTTTTTTTTGACATGAATTGGATATGATATGCACATAGTGGATATTTAATAAATGTTACTGTTATTATCAATACTAATTGGTAATTGAGATTAATGCTAAGTACTTAAAGCCACTAACTACAGATTGGATTGTCTTCTACAAGGCTCTTTTTCTTATACCTTAAAATGGAGTAGAGGTTACCCTGGATTCTTAATGGCTATGTTGGCATATTCCAAGTCCCAGCAGGAGCTTGGAGGGCAGACCTGGCAGAGGCTGTGTCTACAGCCTGACTAGCTAAGTACACAGGAACTCATCACCAGAAGGTTGCTCAGTAGGTGATGAATTCTTTGGTCTTAGCAAACCATAAAGGAGAAAACTTCTTTTAAAAAAGACCCTCAATCCTGGGTGGCCCCCTTCCATCTCTACTTCTGCAGTGACAGTAATGGAAGATGTCAGAAAATACTATGAACCGTATGGTTTAACACATTTAAACCAGTCACTTAATTGCTGGTATCCCAAATGTGAAATATTAATTATGAGTGAGATAAACTGTTGCTATTTAATGAGGAGATTCTGGTGCAATGGAGCTCATATGCTAGAGAATAGGTATAGTATTGGAAGAATAGCAAGACACTCATAAATTCACAGGAAATCATCTAAGTCAAGAGCCACTAATAATATTCATGACTTCAGACGTGTCTAGACACAAATGAATGAAGTAAGGGTAACAAGTCTTATGGAGAATAGGATATGCCCTATTAAAAAAAGAGAGGTCATGATTTTTTTTAAAGGGGAAAAAATAGACTGCAAACTAGGACAAAATGAATATAATAGTGATTCCTGGAAAGTTGTAGAATGCATTTTTCTTAAAGTTTTATTGTTTCCTTTCTTTTTTATATCAAAATAACTTCTCCCAACTTGTCCACCTATTGAATCCTCACTTGTACCAAACAAACATTCAAGCCAACCTAACTGATATAGAAACAGCATCTGACAGCACTGACAGTATTTCATAGCTAGAAATACCTACTTCTTTCCTGAAAGCAGTGAGCCAAGGTGTGTCATTAGTTCTTTAGGCCCAAGGCTGTTATTGTAATTCTGAATTCAAATGCCTTTTATTGTGCTGATTATACAACTACAAATCTAGTAGGTTGGAATTGTAAGTTCATGGAGTATAATACTAAATAAGGATGGAGGGGGTAGACTAGAGGAGGTTTGGGGAGGGCCCAAAGGAGGAGTTTATATTTTATAACTAAAGAAAACTGAAAGTTTTAAACAGGAAAGTGATATAATTAGTCCTGTGCCTTAGGAAGATAACATTGACAGGTATGTGAAAGATGGGTTGAAGATGGAAGACACTGGAAACAAGAATTTCAATTAGGAGGAGATTTACAATAGTCTGGGCAAGAAGTAGTTGATTGATGAGGGCCTGAATCAGGTGGCAGAAGTGTGTTTAGGGAAGAGAATATGGATATGAGATATAGTATAGAGTTAATAACTGACAACATTTGACTACGACATAAATTCACCTGTGCTAACTAACAGAATCAAAATCTCCCAATGCAAACATATGAACTCTAGATGTGTATCTCCATCTAGATAGTCTATTCCCCAAACAACTAGGCTCCATTTGGCATTTATAGCCTGAAATAGCCTAGCTCCCTCCTGCCTTTCTAATCTCCTTACACCATAGTCTCAGACATATATTCTTGGATTTAGTGACAATGGCCTTCTGGATATCTCATGAAGAAGACATTCCATTTCTGGCTTCTGGACATTTTCTCTGGCTGTCCTGTATGCCTGGAAGACTTTCCCTCTTCTACTTCAACTATGGAACTCCCTGGCTTACTTTATAAGTCCCAACTAAAAAAGTCCTTTTTTTAATTGAAAACTTCCTTTAACTTAAGCTTTTAATTCTAGTGCTTTTCCCTCTTAATTATTTCCTATTTATCCTGTCTATAGCTTGCTTGGAATATATTTGTTGGCATGTTGCCTCCTGCATTAGATTATAAGTTCTAAGAGGGTAGGAACTGCCTTTTCCTCTTTGTGTTTTTAGGGCTTAGCATAGTGTTGGACACGAAGGAGGTGCTTAATAAATGTTTATTGATTATATTTTCCCTCACATATGTTTCTCCTTTAGTCTTCCCTAATTTTGTCTGTGACAACAATCATTCAGTCTTAAATTTTCATGACCTTGGGAGAATCTCTGATTTTGCTATCTTCAACTGATATATATATATATATATATA
>NW_025359145.1:0-1585 GCF_016433145.1 Gracilinanus agilis | reverse complement strand
GTATCTCCAGTGAGCCTGGCAGCTAGAAGGCACAGTGGAGAGAGCACGGGGCCTAGAGTCAGAAAGACTCATTCTTTCTGTGTTCAAATCTAGCCTCAAACACTTACTAGCTATGGGACCCCCATTTGCCTAAGTTTCCTCATTAATAAAGTGAGCTGGAGAAGGAAATGGCAAACCACTCCAGGATCTGCCAAGAAAATCCCAAATAGAGTCCCAAAGAGTCAGATATGACTGAAAATAATTGAAGAAAGATCACCAATGAATAGCACATAGTAGATGCTTAATAAGTATCTGTTATGTGTTAAGATTAAAATTCTCTGGAGAGAGGGCAGCTGGGTGGCTCAGTGGTTGGAGAGCCAGGCCTAGAGATGGGAGTCCTGGGTTCAAATGTGGCCTCAGACACTTCCTAGCTGTGTGACCCTGGGCAAGTCACTTCACCCCCATTGCCTAGCCCTTACCGCTCTTCTGCCTTGGAACCAATACACAGTATTGACTCTAAGGTGGAAGGTAAGGGTTTTAAGAAAAAAAAAATCTCTGGAGATTGTATCTTAATTTATAATTATTATTAAGTAATAAAAAGCAGGTCAGAGGCTTCTTAGTCACACTTCAGATGTAGCAGGGAGCTATCCTGGGCAGCCCTGAGCCTGACCATATCACATGTGGGTGCCTGGGCTCCCTTAGCCAGCACCAGCCCGCTCTGGCATTCTCTTAGCCATCTCTTCTCACTGTGATTCTGAGGCCAGAGACTTACCTCCTTTCCCCCAGTCCAATCTTATGCTCCTTGCAACATAACTTTTCCAGGTCCCTCTGATTTGGTAGACTCTGACTTCAGTCTGGATCAGAGTCAGATCTTCTGGAAAAATTACATGGGACGCAAGGTAAGCCTCTTCTGAGTACCAGGGATCTAGGGGGTCTCTGGCATCCCCCCAAAGTGCCCATTCGGGGTCCCCCCTTACCTTGTTGACAGATAAAGCATCAACATTTGTTCTTAATTCAATCAAAGGGTAGGATTGAGTTGCAACCTCATAGAATGAACTATTTTCAAACTTAATATTAAACTTTCTTTTTGAAATCCAAGGCTAATCTTAGGGTACCAAGAGAAAGAAAAGAGGTGCAAGCTAGTGTTCAGTTCTCACAGATTTCAAATATGGCCTCAGACCCTTCCTAGCTATGTCTCCCTGGGCAAGTCATTTAACCCCAATTGCCTAGCCCTTACCATTCTTCTGCCTTGAAACCTATGCTTAGTGTCAATTCTAAGACAGAAGGTAAGGCTTAAAAAAATAAATAAATAAAACAATAAGTCTTCATTATATTTGAATTGAGTTAAATTGAACACTACGGGAAAATGCTGTAAATTTTTAAAGCTTGGCTGGCCATTTAAGCCCTCAAGATTAATTATATGACAAAGGATGAAGACCAATAGAGAGTGAGAGTCATAACCAGGAGGTAAAATATTTTTCTCTTCTAGTAGGTAGAAATACCATCCAAGTAGCCTGTATTGCTATGCTGGGGATGCTCTTCTTCCACCCCCTCCCCTGTTTCTTTCTTTCTTTCTTTCTCTTTCTTTCTTTCTTTCTCTTTCTTT
>NW_025359144.1:0-2965 GCF_016433145.1 Gracilinanus agilis | reverse complement strand
CTAATAATAATGATAACAGCTAACATTTATATAATACTTTTTGCTAGCTATTAAGGTTTATTTATTGCAGTAACATCCTGGGAGTTGGGTATTATTATTATTATCCCCATTTTATACATGAGAAAACCGAGGCTGAGTGACTTCTTCAGGATCCCAAAGCAGATGGGTCTAATTAGAATCAAATCTGAAGTCTGATCTCGTTAGAATCTAATTCTAATCTTTTAAAACTTAAGCTTGTGTTGGAGCTAAAAGAGACAAAGATGGTTATTTTCTTTACTTCTGCCTTTTGGCCAGATTTTGCTGTGTGACCCTGAGATCATTGCTTTATCTAGGAAATAGAAACAGAAAGTCTTCCTCCCGCAGAGTTCCTTCTCGTTACCTTCTTGCCATCGCCACACGGTGATTGTGTGCTCCGGGTCGACCCCTACTGAGACCAGCAGCTTGCCAGTAGCGCTGAAATTGATATAATTAACCCCTTTCGCATGGAAACATCGAAGCATGGAAAGCGTCTGCTTGCTCATGGCGTCCCATATGTGAATCGAAGGGGTCGTTCCTGAGTAGCGAAGGGAATACAACGATGAATTAAGGCTGAAGGATGCTCGAGTCACCAGTTGGTTTAAATTTATGTTTAAAAAAAAAGACTAATTTAGGGGCAATTAAAATTTCATCTTAGGGTTGAGAAGTCGATGGCTATTAAATATTGGCAGAAAATGGGAAAACATCTATTATAGCTCATGGAAGGACAGATACGATGTAACTGACAAACATTCAGGGAGGATTTTATACAGAGAAACAGTTTGGGATGGCATTTGGTTTGTATCTTCAGTTCACCTTTTTTTTTTTTTTTAATTAAAAAATTTTTATTTTTTTTTAAACTCTTACCTTCCGTCTTGGAGTCAATACTGTGTATTGGCTCCAAGGCAGAAGAGTGGTAAGCGTAGGCAATGGGGGTCAAGTGACTTGCCCAGGGTCACACAGCTGGGAAGTGTCTGAGGCCAAATTTGAACCCAGGACCTCCCGTCTCTAGGCCTGGCTCTCAATCCACTGAACTACCCAGCTGCCTCCCCTTCAATTCATCTTGATACAACCAGCTGACATGAAACGTTGACGGGAGTTTGCTGGGTAGATGACAACTACTCACAGATGAAACAGCCTTACCTGGGAATTCCACACTATCACCTGCATTGTGTGAGCAATGGCAATGAGGAAGCACCAAGGGAGAACAATAGCTAAAATAAGTCATCTTTCTAATACTGAAGCACTCAACACCAGCATCAGAAGGCAAAAAATTAAATTGTAAAATGGACATGAGCTCAATGAAAACAAGCAGGAAACGGGGTGAACTAAGCTAAAAACATTCTCTTTGAAATGACCAAGTTGGAAAAAAAAATTTAGAACAAATGTGAGTCTGTCAGGTCCACATTTGTAGCTGATGGGTCCCCAGGGCACAGCTGTGTCAGGAACACTGATTTGGGGAGATTCAGCCCCAACCTCCCCCACCGCCTCACTCTAGCAAATAGTGTCTTATAACTATGTCACCATTGCCAAGCGGAATTTCATAAGTTGGCAGGTCTTATCAACCTTTCATTTCATATCTTGGGTCGATTTAGATGGGGGCTGAGAAATACTCCGCCTATATCCTTTGGATAAGAAGGAATAGATTTATTGTGGATCCTTCTAATCACCAACCAAGGAGACACACTTAAGTAAGATGTCCAAAATCAATAATCACATTAACAAGGAAAGAGTCATAAAGGGGGGGGGGGTGACAATGACCCAGATTCCACATATGAAATGAAAAAACTCCCATCGTTTCCAATAAATCAGTGTGCCTGATCATTTGGGAATATATGATTTCTTAGTTAATACAGAAAATCTCCTACCTATCTGGCTGGTGGCTACCACATTTTTATACTTAGGGTGTTGGTTTACAGTCAAACAGAGAATGTCATCAGTGTGTTCCAGGTAAAAGCTCTGGCTTCCTAAAAGAAAAGAAAAGAGAAATCTTACTGGCAACACATAAAACCTTTTTTAGAACCATTTCCAAAAGCTATTTTTGGTGTCATTAGAAGTGACTTTGTAAAAAAATGTAAAAATGGGAAGTTTAAGAAAATGTTCTCCAAGCATGGCTTGAAAAAAGAGATTTGAGAGAATGCTTCCAGCCTCATTTTTTGCAGATGTGGAAGGTCCATGGATGTTGCACATTGCACATGTTTTCATTCTTTTTCAGTGTATTGATTGGTGATACTGATTTTTTTCTCTTCTTTTTTGGTCTTTAAAAATACTATTTGAGATAAGGGATGGCTCTCTAAGAGGAAGAGGAGGGGTGCTGGAGGGAAAACTTGGATGATATGAAAAACAAAAGACATCAATCAAAATTTAATTAAAAAAGATTATGTTCTCACTTGGAGAATTAATTGGATTAATTAATAAGAATTTATTAAAGCCAATCATAACCTGTTTCCTACTTTACAGTCTTCTTACACTTACCTCCCTTCCAAGTACTTCTTTATTCAGTGTCACTGGCTTTGTTGGTACTCCACACACATAAGACACTTCATTTCCTGACTTGTGGATGTTTTCCTGGCTGCCCATCATGTTACTCTCCCTCCTTGTTTTTAGCTCTTGGATTCCCTGGCTTCCTTTAGGTTCTAGATAAAATCCCACCTTTTACAAGAAACTTATCCCTATTCCCCTTATTGTTAGTGTCTTACCTCTAAGATTATTTCCAATTTATCCTGCCTATATCTTGTTTGTAGCTATTTGTTTGTTTATTGTCCTCCTATTAGATTGTGAGCTCCTTGAGAGCAGGAACTATTTTTGCCTTTCTTTGCCTGGTACACAGAAGGTATTTAATAAATGCTTTTTTACTTTTCTTGACTTGCCAGGCTTGCGTTCTCCCTCTCCCTCTCCTTCGCCTTCTCCTTCTCCTCCCTCTCCCTCTCCCTCTCCCTTTCCTTATCCC
>NW_025359143.1:0-1189 GCF_016433145.1 Gracilinanus agilis | reverse complement strand
AGGAAGCATCTCTGACACATTAGCAATGTCTACAGTCCTTATTTCTTCAGAATAACCCAAAATGTATTGCACTGATAGGAGGAATCCTCAATTCCTGGTTCCTCTGTGTTGCCAAATGAACTATCATGACCAAGGGAATACAATATTGAACACATTGGATTCCACAAGAGAAATACAACAACAATGACACATCAGGAATGGTCCACAACCTCGTTTCTTCAGAAAAAGCCTGAATTGAGCCTTTCCATTATAACTACCTGAATCTTTAATTCTTGCATTTAAAAAGTTCCCAAATGAACCAGATTGATTATTTTAAGATCGCATTGAACAGTTTCGTTTCTACAACACAAAGACAGCGTCTCTCACTCATTAGCAATATCTACAGTTTTTAGTTCTTCAGAATAACCCAAAATATATTGAACTGATAGGAGGAATCCTCAATTCCTGGTTCCTCTGTGTTGCCAAATGAAGGATCATGACCAAGGGAATACATTATTGAACACATTGGGTTCTACAACAGAAATACAACAACTCTGACACATTAGGACTGGTCCACAATGTTTTTACTTCAGAATAAGCCTGAATTGAGCCATCCCATGATAGATACATGAATCCTTCCATTATAGAGATCCCTGAATCTTTAATTCTTGCATTTAAAAAGTTCCCAAATGAACCAGATTCGTCATTTTAAAGTAATATTGAACATTTTCGGTTCTACAACAGAAAGGAAGCATCTCTGACACATTAGCAATGTCTACAGTCTTTATTTCTTCAGAATAACCCAAAATGTATTGCACTGATAGGAGGAATCCTCAATTCCTGGTTCCTCTGTGTTGCCAAATGAACTATCATGACCGAGGGAATACAATGTTGAAGACTTTCGGTTCTACAACACAATTACAACAACTCTGACACAGTAGGAATGCTCCACATCCTTATTTCTTCAGAATAAGCCTGAATTGAGCCTTCCCATTATAGCTACATGAAACTTTAATTTTTGCATTTAAAAAGTTCACAAATGAACCAGATCGATCATTTTAGGATCGTATTGAACGGTTTCAGTTCTACAACAGAAATAAAACGTCTCTGACATTTTAGGACCGTTCCACATCCTTATTTCTTCAGAAGAAACAAAATCGTATTTCATAGATAGGAGGAATCCTCAATTCTTGATTTCTCTGTGTTTCCA
>NW_025359142.1:0-4888 GCF_016433145.1 Gracilinanus agilis | reverse complement strand
CTGGAGGCTTGGGTCCCCTTGAGACCTTACTGCTGCCCTTTGCTAGGGGTGGGGCCTCAAGACTCAGTTTTCTGGCTTCAGTTGGACTGAACCCTCCCTGTCATGGTGGCCTGGGCCTCCTCCTTCTCTGGCTGGGATGCAGCCTGTCTTTGCTCAGTCAAACTATTCCCACTGTGCTTCCCTCCAACCCACTGTGGGACCAATGTTTCCTGGAGCTCACTGGGCTGCTCTGATCAGGAGGACTCTTAACTGCTTTTAAATTCACAAATTGCTGCAAGGAACCAAAGACAACCTTTCTGGCAATCCAGGAACATTACCATAAGCTGGGAGTTGAAGTCTAAAGAATAGTAATACAAAGATGTCTTGAAAATTGGGGTTACAAGCCAAATACTACTCTGGGAATTACAGCCCGAATCTCATCCCACAAAATCCTCTTAATGCGTTCACTCTTTTGTGTGTGTGTGTGTGTATGTGTGCTCACTCTTGATCTTCATTGTAGAGACCAGCTATATCTTTATTGACAATCTTTCTATAAGTGAAAGTAGAGGTTGTAAAGATGTTCAGTTTTACATAAGAACGTTTTACAGATTCTGACAGAACAGGAAGCAGGCATTGTCAGAGTTCTCACAATGGGAATCCAAAGGCAACAAAACATATTTTCATGGATATTTGTTCACCTTTCATGGTAGTATTTATGGTGAGCATAAACAAATGGACCACTATAAAGGGAATTTTTCCTAGTTCATTACCTGTTGTTTCCCAACTACTCTGCACATAGCTTGTATATACCAACTTTTATTTACATCTTATATCCCCCATTACAATATGAACTCCTTGAGGAAAGGAGTTCTGTTTTAACTTTTTTCTGTATTCCAATTCCTTACTACCTAATACACAGTAAAGGTTGAATAAATGTTTTTAATTTTAAAAATCATATTCTTCTCTTAATATATGATCTTCTTGCTTTGACTAGATTTAACTCTGTATGTCTCATATCCCAGCTCTATGAACTCAGGATAACCTTGACTTATCTGCACAATGGCTTAAGGAACCATTAAGGTTCGTAACAGTAAAGTCATTTAGAAATATCCTTAGGAATCTGTGAGAGCAAGCACTTCCCTTTAAATATATTTTCTTTAGGCATTTTCTAGTGAATCACTGAGCCCCTGATAATGTTCAAGATATCTCTGCCTCTCAATGGACTTGGACTTAATTTTTTCTAATTTTCTCTTTTTTCTATCTATTGAGTATCAAACTAATTTCCAATCTTTCCAAACTAATATCTAAGTTCTAGAATTTAAAATGGACCTCATGGGTGTTACTCCATCTTGTTACAATGAAATACTTAAACTGGATATAATGCTGAAAAAGTCTACCTTATTCTAAAGTGACAAGTCAGTTAAAATATAATTAAAGGAGAGGTGGTATGTTTATTACAAAGCCTAGTATAGGGTCAGACATTATTACATGCTTTTCTATTCCTTTCTATTAAATTTAAGGAAATACACTGTTGTGGGAAAATTCAGGAAGCAAAAGGGAAAGAATGTTGAAGAACATTTGGGAAAAAGTTGAAATGAAGTAAAAACAGATGCAATGATTTCATTCAAGATTATCAAAGACTACCTATTAAAAAAGAAATGCATGAGGTTTGAGAAAACAAATTTCCACTTTTTAAAATAAAATTTTTAAAAATATGTGAGCAATTGTTTTTCTCTCCATTCCACTTTTTGAAAAAAAACACACTTATTGAATAAGCATTCTTATTATTAAATGTGAATAGATAAAACAAACTCATATTGTCCCTGTTCAAAAATATATGTCTCAACAGGAATACTTTTATGATAGAGAACTTCAGAAATCTGTGTATTGGAGAACTGGAATCTGGAAATCTAACAACTCTTTTCTAAAAATCTTTTCAACTGTACCTGAAAAGACAGTCAGAGGTTATGTACTTTCCCTTGGGGCAGCTAAATCGTGAGTGGATTGAGTTTTAAAGATCCCAAATTCATATTCAGCCTAAGACATTTCCTTATTGTGTGATCTTAGCTAAAGTACTTATCCCTGATTGTCTCAGTTTTCTCATTTATAAGATGAGCTGGAGAAGGGCAGGACATTCATTTAAGTATTTTTGCAAAGAAAAACCCAAATAGGTTCACAAAGAGTTAGATGATTGAAAATGACTGAATAGCACCTTTTTCCTAGAAAGAAAAGTATTATTACCTTGTAGGAGGCAAAAAACAAAAAAAGATCAATCTTAGAAGAGGACAGGGTTCTGACAATGCTGAGATCTAGAGAAGGTACTGGGGATCAAGTATCACTGGTACCCCTGTTGTTGTTACTGGTGCCACTATCATGATCAGGTGCTGAATCATGAGTATTTGCAGAGTTTAATTTCCTTTCTATTTCACTCCAGTAAGGCTATTTTGTTTATAAAGAAATTCATACAACTGGCTGAAGCTTTCCTTAAAATTTATTGATATTTGCAATTATTTATTTTTAACTGTAGATGTTTGACAGGTTATGAGTAAAATGATTTCTGGCTCTGTTTTAAGATAACCTTTAGCTAGGAACTTTTCTATTTTTGTTGATCAATTAGATCAATCAGAAAAAATATGTTATCTTCATATATAAATCATATTTAAGTACTAAAATTTATCTATTTTACTTTCCATGAATGTTTCTCTCTTTTTTTAAAATTATTTTTCAATCATCCTTTATTATTATAAAAATGGACAGATTAATTAAAGTTTTTAAGCAGAAAAAAATGAATGCTATTTGTTTGCTTATCAAGTTTAGAAATTGTCAGAGATCTTTTCTAAAATTATATTTAGGTGCTTAACTTTGATCTTTTTATTTCTGGTCAGATTTCAAAGAGGGAAAATTGAGAACCATCACTATTAGAGTTATACTCTCTCTTTATCCCTATATTTTGTTAAACTTTTCCTTCAATAATAAATGTTATGGGTTTTTTGTGTATATATACATATTAAATGTATGATTATGCTTATATATTTATATACATGAGTTTGTGTTAAGAATTTTTATTAATTCATTGACTCTGGTACCTTAAGCATAGCATAGTTTCTGCTTTTATTTTCTTTAATAAAGTTTATTTTTTCTCTTGATTCATTTGAGATCATGCAATCTATAATCATATATATATATATATATAACCTCACTTGAGGTATAACAGATTTGACTCCATCCCCCTAGAATATTATTTTTTCTATGCTTTGTTCTTTTTCCATCAGTTCTTTCAACAGAATTACTCTCCAATTAAATTTAAAAAATGATACTCTCTAGGTCAATTTATATATATATATATGTTTAATTAACAATATATTTCCCATCATCCATGACTCTCTTCCTCTCTCAGTCAGCTATCATATATAACAATATTTTAAAATAACATTTTATTTTTCCCCAATCACACAAAAATATTTAACATTAATTTAAAAAAAATTTACTTGCAAATTCTATCCATCTATCCCTATTTATTCCTCCTCCTTGATATTGTAAGCAATCTGATATAGACATTACATATTCATTCATGTCAAACATTTTTCCATAGTAGTCATTTTGGGTGGGAGATCTCAAAAAAAAACAAAAAACTAAAGCATGTGGATTCAGATTCCATCAATTCTTTCTCTGCAAGCAGTTGGCATTTTTCATAATGTGTCTCTGGGATTGTTTTAGATCAATGTATTGGTGAGCATAGCTATGTCATTCATCCTTGTTTATCAAACAATATTACTGCTGTTTTGTTCAATGTTCTTTTGGCTCTGCTCTCTTTACAACAATTCATCAAGTCTTTCAGATTTTTCTGAAATCATTCTGTTCATCATTTCTGGGAATTCATTGATGGCTTTTTCAAATTATTTTTCTGAGATTGGACTCTGTAAATATTAGATTTTCACTTTTGTTAGTCGGGACAATTTATATTTTTGTAAATCTTCACCCTACATTTCCTGCAGATTGTCAGATTTACTGTAATAAAATTGGGGAAATAGCTCCTAATGATTGCTTAAATTTCCTCTTCACTGGAGGTGAATTCACCTTTTTGATTTCTGATACTTGCAATTTTATTTTCTTCTTTCATCATTAAAATCAAATTAAACATTGCTATATCTGGTTTTTTCATTAAATCAACTCCTAGCCTTATTTATTAGTTCAATAGTACTTTAATTTCAATTTTATTAATTTTTTCTTTGATATCTAGGATTTCCAATTTAGTGTTGAATTGTCAATTTAAAAATTTTATTCTTCATCTACTTTTTAGTTGCATGCCCAATTCATTGATCTGCTTTTCCTCTATTTTCATTCAGTGATGCAAATTTTAATTGAGCATTGATTTGGCTGTAATCCATAAATTTTGATAAGTTGTATCTTCATTATGATTCTCTTCAATTGATTGTTTCTAAAATTTGTTCTTTAACTCACCTATTTTGAATAATCAAAGTATTTGGTTTCTATTTAATTTTTAATTTGTTTTTCCATGAGCCCTTCTTGATTAATATATTTATTACATAAAGCATGATAAAGAGGAAAGCATTAGGAGGAGGGGGATGAAAATATAGAATGGAAGTAAATTACCACATGTAAAAGAGGAATGAAAGAGCTTTTGCATTTGAAAGGAAGATGGGATAATAGGGAAAAGATCACATAAAACTTCCCTTTCTTTGGAATTAGTTCAATGAGGGAAGAGCATACACAATCAATTCAGTGTAGAAATCTACAGGAAAATAGAAGGGGAAGGAAAATAAGAGAAGGCGTTTAGGGATAATAGAAAAGAGGACAATTTGGGGGGTGTGGTGTTCCTCAACTAAACAAGGGGAAATAGGATATGAATGATATACGATAATCATAATGATACAAAAATGTCTACAAG
>NW_025359141.1:0-9420 GCF_016433145.1 Gracilinanus agilis | reverse complement strand
ACGCTACCCACATTCAGAGGAAGAACTGCAGGAGTGGAAACACAGAAGAAAAACAACTGTTTGAACACATGGGTTCACATGGACATGATTGGGGATGTAGACTCGAAAGGACTACACCAATGCAGCTATCAATAATATATAAATAAGTCTTGATGGATGACACATGTTAAAAACAGTGGAAAGGTACATTGGTTATGGGGGGAGGTGTTTGGGGGATGAAGGGGAAAGTAAGAACCTGAATCATGTAACCATGGAAAATTTTTCTAAAAAAATTTCAAAATAAATAAATAAACAAATAAGTAAATAAATAGATAAATAAATGAATGAATGACTGTGATAATAGTACCTACTCCCTAGGGTTCCCATGAGGATGACATAAGACAATAATATTTGTAAAACTCTTTGCAGTAGTTAAATAGTAAATAATACATGCAGTAGTCATATAAGTACTACATGAATTCTAGGTAGATATTAACGGCTGAGATTGTCTTTTCCCCCCTTCCATTTCTCTCCTACATAACACAATGCCTTTGCACAAATTATGTCCTTAATACATATTTTCTTAATAGGATAGAATTGAATATGGCATATCTATAGAGAGATCAATCATTCAATTGGACACTTCCAGTGATGGGGGAATCACTACTTTTATGTGACTTCAATTAAAGCTAATTTAACAACTAAAAGGTCATTTGGCAGAGTTAATAAAGATATCGCCTTGAAATCTGGAGGATGGGAGTTCAAGTTCTACTTCTGAAACATATTGGTTCTGTGACTATGTTCAAGTAACTTTACCTTCAGGTTTTCTAGACAGGAAGGACTATCGGTGTCAGAGAAGGTTCTAACTTGCACTCATAGTTCCCTCCCCAGAAGTTCCCAGTGGAATTATGTATCTATTTACTATCCAGATACAGAGACAGAGGATAGATAGACAGAGGCATAGAGACATATATAGAGACAGAGACGATAGAGATATATAGATAGAGATATATATGGATCTCACACAGAGTTAATTTAAGAAAATGGATTCTGCTTTCATTATAAACTTTTTTTTATTTGAAGTGCAATACACTTACTCATATTCATACTTGGGATAATAATACAACCCCAACATAAAAAATAAATTTCTTTCAAAGGCATAACAAATATAAAATAAATGTAATTGTTCAAAAATTAGTTATATGACAAATGTTACTTTAATTTTTTTTTCAGAGTAGAATTATAGAAAGAGAAATTTAAGAGAAATTATAATGAAGAAAAAAGCAAGATTTTAGGGAATAGAAATTGTTGATGAGATCTACCAAACTGTATCTTGTGATTAGGGGAAGTCAAAATAAAAGGTACTTTCTTGGTCATTTATCTTTGTTTTGATTTCATTGCCTTCCCTCTCATTTGGGAACTAATGCCACACTACACAGTATATTCAGAATATTTAACCATTTCTATATTTTCCTTCCCATAGAATTTGTATAGAAGTCAGAGCGGGAGTTAAATGCTATGATTACTAATGACCCAGATATCATGTTATACTGCTGATTCTTTTATGGCATTGCTTACTCCCAATTTCAAAAGCCAACCATGTATGTGTTCTTAAGGTTGTTGAGTAAGAACAGATTCAAATTCGATTAGCATCAACTTCAGTTGTGTCAGATCTCTCCAAAAGTTCAAGCATCTCCTACAGTTCAGAATTATAATACAAATTGAGTATTTGTAGAAATTTTAGCTTCTGTAAAAGTGGTATACTAGGAAAAGTAACCCTCTACATAATAACAACTTTTTAAAAATTCTATTATTATCATTCTATATACAGTATTATATCCAATAAATTATTTCTTCATAGTAAATGTATTCAGCAGTATTAAAATTGTTTTAAGGAATAATTAAGTAATTGAGACTGAAAAATGATATGAATGAATGTCCAGATCTATTTATCATCTCTGATAATCTGATAAGGATGGCTTAGTTGATAAAGAAAGGGGACATTGGAGACAATCTTGACTGTTAACTCATAGCTGCTTCTCCAAAGTGCCATTGAGTCACAAGTTTATTATATATGAAAATTCGATCTCCCTTCTACCCACAGGCACAGAGAGAGTTTTACAGCTTTGTAGATATTGCAATTAGTTTAGACAACACACAGAAACCTCAGAAACTTCAAGGTTAAGATAAGAACCAGACTGGACCTTCAGCTATGTGATTATCAGCAAGTTAAGTCTGAGAATACTATTCTCAGAGGCTAAATATCCCTGATTTCAGCCTTGGCTTGCCAAGCAGCTGCATTTCTGACCAAAGGGGAAGAATGTTAACCTCTTGACTACTGGTTTGCTAAGAGCTTAAAGCTTATCAATAAGGCCACAATACTTTTCAACAAGAAAAAGGGTCAAAAGAGGAGTCTCAGATTTTTATCTATTTGAGACTCTGTTTCTCTTATTGATCTCCCATAGGTAGACAAAGTAAAAACTCCAGAATGTATAGCCATGTCTTAATGAAGCATATGTTAAGCATAAGATGCTATAAGAATTTTTATTTTAATTTAATGTACTCATATTAAAGTTCTAATAAGTAATATTACCATTAAAATTGCACTTATTAATCATGATTAGAGAAGTATTTCTACGACTTGTAAGGAATCTGGCAAGACAAGAAAATAATGCATAAGTGAACTAAGACTAATTGCGAATATTACATAGTAATATATTCTTTGTACTAAAGCATTTTACAAAGTTTCATAGCTTGCAAAGGCAAGGTAAATATTCCTATTACTATGTCAGTCTTCTCATCATTTTTAAATTAAATGAACAATTAGAAATAATTTTAGAAAATTTTCTACCCTGCTATTATTCATTATTTTTTAGTGTTCCCCAGATTATTACAGTAGTGGATAAGATGCTTGTGTTTTTTCATAAACATTTATTGGGATATAATAGCTTATTTTGTGTAGGCCCAGAGGGAAGCATTTTCAAGGAAACTTCTATAGCAACTATATATAGCTATATATATATACATATATATATATGTATGTATGTATAACAGGTTCTTGTTACAAAATTCTTCAAACATGTTATTATTCATTTTCTATTCAAAAATTATATGTTAAAATTATATTTTCAAAAGATTAATTGCTTTGAATAGTCCCTTCCCATTGATCCTTGCTTTAAAGATTCCACTAATTTTCTCGGCAAACATAGCCACAGATATTTACTTAAGAGCTTTATTTTTATATATATATTTCTTGCAAGATCTCAATTTATTTGTAAATAATGTGTTTCTTCATCTTTTTTTTTTAGAGGGGATTGCTGGATTCAAGTTCACAATAATTTTATTAAGTCCAAATAATATTGTTCAATTGGAGAAATATGTTATCAGAATAAATTACTTAATGTGTTTTTTAGTGGAGCCATATAACTTGAAATATTATCTATGCCTACAATGATTCATAAGACATTTTTGATAGAACTCTTTAACCTGGAAGTCATTCTTTTTTTCTTTTAAAAATTGGTGAATACAAGTTTAAGACTGGGTGGAATGATATCAGGCAATTTCCGGAAAGGTATATTTTCTCTACTTTTCCTCTGGGTCAAGTTTCTTGGCCAGTATATTTACAAAGCATTCAGTTTCTTATGTTTTATTCTTTCTTTATGTTCCTATTGTAATCCTTCTATTATTTTTTTCTTGGTTCTGTTTAATTCAGTATATATAAGATTTTATATATTTTCCCACACTTCTTTGAATCTTTCCCATTCCCATTCATCATTTATTATGACACAATAACATTTAGTTTCATTTATGAACATTCATTTCTTTAATCATTTATCAAACTATATACATCTATTTAGTTTCTAGTTCTTTACTACCACAGAGAATGATACTATGAAAACATACACACAAACACAAACACACAACATTTTATTCTGCCTTTGGTTTACTTGGAGTACATGTATAGCAATGTTATTACCAAGTTAAATAATACGGACATTTCAGAGTATCATTCATTTGTAAATATACAGACTGAGCATACTGTAAATTAATGTTGTCCTGTTCTGGACAAGCATATAAGTAAACCTTATATTAATCTTGATGATGCTGCCTTTGAGAAAAATATTTTGGAACACGTCTTTTTGAGCTGCCTCAAAGCCAGTAGAACATAGATTAAAGATTTTTACATGAGGCAATCATCTGTGAAGATTCAAAAAAATTGAGATTTATAGAACTCCCAGTGTGGAATCTTCCTTTTGCAATGCAGAAAACCTTCTATGACTGTGTATGTTCATCCAGAAGGTGGCTAGAAGCACATTAAAGTTACATACTTAGCCGAGTGCTGGATTAGAGGAAACATTTAATAAATTATTGGTGATTCATTGTTTAATTGATGTTACTGATCTAGGATCAACCAGTAAATGAATATAAAAGGTAGGATTTATATCAACTATTCTTCAAATAATCGAAACTCTGTCTGTATTACTCACAGAACTTGTTTTTAATTTTCCTTTGTAGGTTTCTCACTTTCCCTTAAATTGTAGCTCTTCTATTCAGTATACACACTACATCAGTGTGTATTACCATGTTGATAATTATAACTGAAATTTTTGTATGACTCCAAGTCTACTCTCCCTCACTATATTTTTATTTAATGTTCTCTTTATGTTAAGATTATTCCCATAACTATTTTGCAGATATAAAAAATATATGAAACCTTGTAGTTATTTCCGCTTCTAAATATTTAGCATTCTTCCTTCCATATAACTTTAGACTGATTAATACCTTCAGAATTGCAATATTCTAACATGGACAATTCCATATATTTGGTCTGATACAACTAATTTTCACATCTGTTTCTTGATTTCCTCGTTACCCATCCACTCACTAAAGCCAAAGATATTAAAATGTTTCCCCTGCCATTGTTTTTGATAGAGAAGGGGTTTTTTTTGGTAGAAATTTTAACAGATCCTTTCCATTTTTTCCACATTGTTGTCCCTTTATAAATATCATCCTTTAATGCTCCAGTCTTCCTTAATTGGGAACATCAAACCTTTTACAAACTTGAGTATTTTATAGTGTTTTATGCTCAGAATCTTCTCTAATCCTCTTTCATGAGATTTTGCAAGCTAACTTGCCATTTAGAACTATTTCCTTATTTCTACTTCATGTGGAGAAAAACTATTTGCTGACCAAAGCTATATCTGGAGAGTTTGGGCTTTTTTATGGAAATTGCTTTAAACAGTGATACACGATATTAACAATCATAATTAGTCCTGATTTGGGGGACTACCTTAATAATAAAAATGTTAAATTCATTGTCTAATTAGCATAATTATAACCAATATGTGTGAGTAAAACATGTATTTAGTAAAAACAATCTTACTATTTTATACAAACTTCTGTAATTAATGAAGAATTTGGTTGATATGACATCATATCAACATTGTAGAAAAATAGGATGAAAATAACACAATTTCAGGGGACTGCCAGTTGAAATCTTTATGTTTTTATTTCTCCATCCACAATTGAGAAACAGAAATGCTTGGAGAAATATCAATTAGTAGTGGCCATTCTCAGCTTCAGAAAAGTGATATATTTGTAATGAATGGTGAACACAGTACATAATAGTTGCTGCCTATCAACATACACAACTTACTTTTTTCTGCTCCTAGCCTTCATTTTTCTCAACTTCATGGTGAGGCAGTTAGACTAGAGCTTCATATTTAGGATAATTTGGTAAAAGTCTAGAACTTTTTAAAGTATTAACATAATATTAGAGTTTAATTATACTGTATATGTGAGGAGCTAAAGAAAATCACAAAGCAACAAAACATCATTAGACTTGACATTCACAAATCTATCTATGGAGCTAAAATGAATAATTTCTTGAAAGGAAGCATACCCATGATTTGACCTTAAATGATACTCTCAAAGTCAAATGAAGCATCATGATAGAGTATATTAGATGTCTTCTCCTAATGAAGAGTGGTTTTTAGCATAGTATCAGGAAGAAGAGTAAGTTAATAGATACATGATAACCTTCTTATGTAAAAGACAACCTTATAGTGATATATTTCAATATATGGGATGAAACTTGAGAAATGATTATCAGATAGCAATGAAATTTAAGCCTTGTGCATTTCTTTCAATCCAAGAGTCTAAGACAAACTAACTCAATTCAAAAACAACTCTCAGAGTTGAAAATTCACCTGAACATAAATGACTCATTACTTTATAAATAAATCATTAGCAATAATTGGGTCAATTTAAGACAGATATTAATAACTACCATTTGAAGGACAGGGATAACTTACAAGAGCAACAGAAAGAGAACATTCTAATAGCTTAATGACAGTACTAGAGAGATGCCAGTAAAGGAATTATAGAGATCTATCTATTGATTATACCAAAGAATCTTGTGTAGCTATGTACGATCTGGAACACATTTAAACATGTGGTTTCTTCTGAGAAACTGTCATTTGTTCTGGTTTTAGGATGTCCTTTTTATTTTAATAGGTAAGGGAATATATGTGGGAATTTTCTTTTATGTATGCCTAATAAATCAGCCTTCCAGAATGGTTGCATCAGTTCACAACTGTACCAGCAATACATTAGTGTCCTAATTTTGCCACAACCCCTTCAACATTTATTATTTTCCTTTATTGCCATATAGGTCAATCTGCTTGGTGTGAGGTGGTACCTCAGAGTTGTTTGGACTTGCATTTCTCTAATTATGAGAGATTTAGAACACTTTTTCAAGTGCTTATTGATAGTTTTGATTTCTTTATCTGAAAACTGCCTATTCATGTCCCTTGACCATTTTTCAATTGGGGAATGGCTTGATTTTTTTTGTAAAATTGACTTAACTCCTTATTGAAATTAGATCTTTCTCAGAGATTGTTGTAAATTTTCCCCCAATTTGTTGCTTCCCTTTTAATTTTGATTGCATTGGTTTTCTTTATATAAAAAATTTATTTAATGTAATCAATCTTATTAATTTTGCATTTTGTAATATTCTCTATCTCTTGCCTGGACTTAAATTCTTTCCTTTTCCATAGATCTGACCTGTATACTATTCTATGTTCACCTAATTTACTTATAATTTCCCTCCTTATACATAAGACATTTACCCATTCTGAATTTATTTTGGTATAGGGTGTTAGATGTTAATCTAAACATAATCTCTCCCATATTGTTTTCCAATTTTCCCAGCAGTTTTTGTCAAATAGTGAGATTCTTATACAAAAAGCTAGAATCTTTGGGTTTATCATGCACTGTCTTCCTGAGGTCATTTACCCCAAGTCAGTTTTAAGTCTGGAACTGCTAGACCTCTATCCTTCACATTTTTTCATTAGTTCCATTGATACTCTTGATCTTATCATCTTTCAAATAACCTTTTTTATAATTTTTCTAATTCCATAAAAAAGTTTCTTGTTAGCTTGATAGATATGGTAATGAATAAGTACATTAATTTGGGTAGGATTGTCATTTGTATTATATTAGCTCATCCTATCCATAAACAATTAATGTATTTCCAATTATTTAGATCTAGTTTTAATTGTGTAGAAAGTGTTTTGTAGTTGTATTTGTAGAATCCCTTTGTCTTGGCAAATGAATTCCTAAATACTTTTATATTGTCTAGGGTTATTTTAAATGGAATTTCTCTTTCTAACTCTTGTTGCAGTGTTGTGTTGGAAATATATAGAAATGCTGATTATTTATATCGGTTTATTTTATATACTGCAACTATGCTAAAGCTGTTGATTATTTCCACTAGCTTTATAGTTGATGTTCTTGGATTTTTTAAGTAGACCATCATCTCATCTGCAAAGAATGGTAGTTTAATTTCCTCATTGTCTACTTTAATTCCTTCTATTTCTTTTTCTTCTCTAATTGCTACTGCTAGCATGTCTAGTACAATGTTAAATAATGGAGGTGATAATGGGCATCCTTGCTTCACTCTTGATCTTATTCAGAAGGCGTCTAACTTATCCCTATTGCAGATGATGCTTGCTGATGATTTTAAATATATACTGTTTATTATTTTGAGGAAAGGCCCATCTATTCCTTTACTTTCTAGTTTTTTAATAGGAATGAGTGTTGTATTTTGTCAAAGGCTTTTTCTGCATCTATTGAGATAATCATGTGATTTGTGTTGGTTTGGTTGATGATTTGATCAACTATATGTACTGTTTTCCTAATATTAAACCATCCGTGCATTCCTGGTATAAATCCCACCTGACCATAGTGAATAGTCCATGTGATTACTTGCTAGAGTCTTTTTGCTAGTATTCTATTTAAGACTTTTGTACATATGTTCATTAGGGAGATGGGACTGTAATTTTCTTTTTCTGTTTTTGGTCTACCTGGCTTTGGAATCAGTTCATATTTGTGCCTTAAAAAGAATTTAGTCATACTCCTTCTTTGCTCATTTTGTCAAGTAGTCTGTATAGAATTGAGATAAGTTATTCTTTATATGATTGAGAGAGTTCACTTTTGAATCCATCTGACCCTGGGAGTTTTTTCTTAGGGAGTTCCTTGATGGCTTGTTCAATTTCTTTTTCTGAGATGGGATTGTTTAAGTATTCAATTTTCTCTTTTGTTAATCTAGGCAATTTATATTTTTGTAAATATTTACCCATTTCACCTAGATTGTTCATATCTATTGCCATTTACTTGGGCAAAATAGTTCTTAATAATTACTTAAATTTCCTCTTCATTAGAGGTGAAGTCATTCTTTTCATCTTTGATACTGTTAATTTGATTTTGTTCTTTCTTTTTTTATTAGATCAACCAATACTTTATCCATTTTATTTCTTTTTTTTCAAAGTACCAGCTTCTAGTCTTATTTATTAATTCAATAGTTCTTTTGTTTTCAATTTTGTTAATATCTCCTTTGATTTTTCTACAATTTTCAATTTAGTTTTTATTTGGGGATTTTTAATTTGTTCTCTTTCTAGCTTTTTAATTTGTATTCCCAATTCACTGATCTCTTCCCTCTCTGACCTATTGATATATGCACTCAGGGATATGTAAAAAGAAATTCTTTATTCCTTTTTTAATTTAACTGGGGACCTGGAGGTCCTCATACCATAGAGATTTGTAGGGATTAACCAGCCCATAGTGACAGGTTGTAGGAAGCCCCCTGCTGGGCCAGCACCAGTTGGTTAGGGCTATCAGTTGCTGTCAGTTGCTGTCAGTTGCTGATAGTTCCTAACAGTTTGGGACAGTCTGTCAGTTGCTGATAGGGCTGACAGTTGCAGGGAAGTGGGCTGCTGGGTGTGAGTTGGTCATTAGGGATTGGTTGCTGGTGGTATGGGTTGGTGATTAATTTGGTGGTTGGGAGATAGATATATACACCTCTCTCTCTCTCTCTCTCTCTCTCTCTCTGTTTCTCTCTGCATATGTGTGTGTGTGTGTGTGTGTGTGTGTATATATATA